>NC_134487.1:23344393-23607713 GCF_040206685.1 Ascaphus truei
TGATTAACATCACAAAATACCAGTCCACAATTACTAGTAAGAAGTCAGAGTTCCTGTCACGTGAGATCATGGCAAAACAGTTCAGTCCTTCCATACCATGGAGAGGCTCTGCAAACAAGCATGTCTAGAGTCTGGTGAAGCCTTTTTACAGTCCTGTTGTGATCACTTTGCGCTCTTCTCTGATAAAGTAACCTCCATCCAGGCTGGGGTCCCGACTGTGCTACCTAATAAGTGTCAGGGTTCCAGCCATGAAAATGCGGGTTCTCTGGCTTTATGGACTAGCTTTGACCATCTGGATGTAGAAGACCTTGTGCAAACAATCCAGGGGTTGCGTCCCACTATCTGTGATTTGGACCCAGTCCCCAACACGCCTTCTCTTAGGCGGTGTTGATGTAATCGGCCCATTGTTTGCCAAAATAGTCTTGTGCTCATTGCAGATGGGGATCTTTCCACGGCATCTGAAGTAAGCAGTCATCAGACCTCTTTAAAAAAGCCTTCATTAAGCATGGATTGCATGGCTAATTACAGGCCTGTATCAAACCTTCCTTTCCTAGGGAAGTTTATTGAGAAAGTGGCAGCTAGAAAGTCGTCTCATCAAGCCATGAAATTTATGACCCATTCCAGGCAGGATTCCGAAGACGGCATAGTACTGAAACAGGTCTGGTTCGTGTGCTATAGGGTCTCCTGATGGTGAGAGACAGAGGTGACTGTTGGTTGAGGTTGAATCCCGATAAGACAGAAGTGCTCATGGTGGATGTTCACTGTCGGAAGATAACAAGCCTGCAGCTAAGGAACCACACTGGCCTTAAGCTTGGGGGCTCCCAGCTGCTATAGTCTGTCCATGGAGATAAAGGTAGAAAATCCCTCAGAATGCACTCTATATTTCTAGTGATGTAGTATGGAAAATTATTCAAATACTTTCATATAGAAAATTAAGAGTATACAGATTGGTGAATAGATCTATGGCTAATCAATAAGCAAAATGGCATTTTGCCATTCTGCTTTGAGAAAGGCCAATTGTGGCCGAAACGTCAGTCAATTTGTTGGCAATAAATTCATCTTGAAAATTCCGTGAAGCCCTGTTTCTTATACTTTCCATTGTAAGCTGGATCATCACCGAGAATCCTGAACCAGGAGCACCGCTAGTTGTATCTTTTTTATTATTGTCATGTGGTGTGCAGCTTTTCCCCTTTAGTAATCAATAAGCAACACAGACGTATACAAATTACACACTAGTATAAAAGTATAGCAGATGTGTCCACACCCAGTTGTTACTAATGGGTATATACTATACTAAAATACCCAGTCATTTCAACCAGTCAGCAAAGCGTGTTATAACACCAGATTAGTATGTTGTTATGAGGGCAGATGACTCTGGTCCTTTGTTCACCATATGCCTGTGACCCCAACCATTTTAGTGAGTATTGTCAGTACACTATTCTGGTATACCAATAGCATAAATTACTTGCTGAAGGTTGAATTGGATAGGTAAGTGTTGTTAAATATCTAAACCATCACATTGATGCAATAATTTCATTAATTGCTCGAGTGTTTAGAGCTTATAGTGAACAGTGTCCAAATTCACAGTAATGTATCAGAATGTGATGTCAACTTTAAGTGTGGTAAACATTGTATTCTGCAATAAAAAAAACACACATGGCTGCTGTTTTAACGTGGTTCCTCAGGGATAATCAGCAGGGATAATTTGGTCACTTATTTCATGTGCGGGTCTCAGATTAAGTTGGTTCGTGTTCAATATAGTCATGAATTCCTCAAAGAGATGTTACGTAACCTTCCATAGGATAAGTATATTGATATACGTCGCCCATAAGTATATTGATATACGTCGCCCACAAAAGAATGTGCAAGGTATATCTGCAATTATCTTCCAGAAAGACTACTTCTGCCTCCCACCAGCCAAGATAGAGGTTGGCATATGTTGGGACACACATAGTCCCCATTGCCGTACCTCGTATTTGATGATGGATCTTCCTATCAAATAGGAAATAATTAAGGGTGAGGATGAATTGGAGGTGGTCTAGGATAAGGAGATTGTGGAGGTCGAAATGGCAACTCTGTGCCTTAAGAAAATACGCTACTGCATCAATGCCCACCCTGTGCATTATAGATATATATAGTGCCTCTACATCAAGGCTAATAAGTAAGGTTTCTTTATCTATAGTGACATGGTTCAGTCTATTAAAAACATATTTTGTGTCACATAGGCAAGATGGCAGCGTGGTAACAAAAGGTCTTAAAACGTGATCGACATATACACTGGATTGTTCAGCAAGGTTGACTATCCAAGAGACGATGGGACATCCTGGGTAATGTAATGACTGCCGATCAACCTGTGTTTTGTCCTAATACATGGGACACACTAAATGACCATATACCGGCCATTTGAAATAATATCAGGGACCATATACATTTACACTCACTACTCAGACCACCAAGTATTAGCCTGTAACTCTGTGACTTCTTTTTATTGTTGATACATGGCTTGCGTTAGATCAGTATATTTTACTAGGGGCCCTTGACTAGCTAAGAGTCCATTTACAATACTGACCATATTCAGATTACCCTGGATCATTATTTCCTGCTGTGTCCACTACATCAGATACTAGAATTAACAGGCAGCTCTGCCTTACACAAGCGGTGCGCAAACTGGGCTGAGTGCCCAAGAAGTTTGCACACCCCTGTCTTATACAATCGTTTCTACTCAGCAGGCTCGCTGGGGAACAACATTAAAACAGCAGCCGTGCGTGCTTTCTATTGCAGAATACTATGTTTACCACACTGTTCACTATAAGCTCTAAACACCTGAGCAATTCATGAAATTATTGCATGAATGTGAGGGTTTAGCTATTTAACAACACTTATCTAATTCAACCTTTAGCAAGAAACTTCTACTATTGGTAATCACTACAATGGTTGGGTTCAGAGGCATCTGGTGACCAAAGGTCCAGAGTCATCTGCCCTCATTACATACTAATCTGGTGTTATAACACTCTTTGCTGACTGGATGAAATGATTGGATATTTAGTATAGTTTTGTAACTCAACTGGGTGTGGACACATCTGCTATACTTTTATACTATAGTGTTTACTTTGTACACGACTGTGTTGCTTATTGATTTTCCACAGATCTATTCACCAATCTGTATACACTCAATTTTCTATTTGAAAGTATTTGAATAATTCTCCATAGTACATCACTAGAAGTATAGAGTGCATTCAGAGGGATCCTGCTTTTCTACCTTTATCTCCATTTACCCATCACTAGTGCACCAGACTTCAGCTTCCATTTAAAAGGCTGACGCAAGAGCTCTCTCCCCCTATTCCCCACCCCCCTATTCCCCACCCCCCTCTCGTTATCCAAGTCTGTCCATGTGCAGGATCTTGGTGATAGGGAGTTATTTTCTTGAAAATAGAAACAAGTCCTGTGTGTTATGAATGTGTGCACCAATAAAAAAAAGAAATGGGGGCAACATTGTGGAGGTGGCAAGTACTTAACACAGGGATCTCTCAACTCCAGTCCTCAAGACCCCCCCCCCCCCCCAACGGATCAGGTTTTAAGGATATCCCAGCTTCAGCACAAGTCGAGACTGAGTCGACGACTGATCCTCTGATTGAGCCATCTGTGCTGAAGCTGGGATATCCTTAAAAAACTTGACCTGTTGGGGGGGGGGGGGGGGGGTCTGGAGGACTGCAGTTGAGAACCCCCTGACCCAACAGTGCAGATTTGGAAAATCAGATAAAGGAGATTTCTCCAGTGGCTCTGCAGGTATACTGTATATAGCATATCCCTTCAATCTTTTTACCGGTCTTGATAATGTAGTCCTGTATTTTGATATTGCCATCTGTATACAGTAGGGCCCTGCTTTTCGGCGGTCCGATCATACAGCGAGGGCTGCCTAGGTTGCGCATGTGCAGAACGGGGGGTACTGAGGCCGCGCATGCGCATAACGGAGGTTGCGCATGCGCATAATAGGGGTCGCGCATGCGCATAATAGGGGTCGCGCATGCTCAGAAGGGGGGTCACGCATGCTCAGAAGGGGGGTCGCGCATGCTCAGAAGGGGGGTCGCAGGTCTGCGTATGTGCAGACGCCGAAAATCACCGCTTTCCGCCGGGACCATAGAACGGAACCCGCCATATTAGTGGGGCCCTACTGTACAACATCTATTTATCTATTAGCTGTTATGTACACCAATTCAAATAAATCATCATTCTCAACAGGTTAAAAAAAAATCTAGAGATTGGATGAAAGTGCATATTTTGAAGTATAACATTTATTCCCATGATCAAATTGATAATCAAGCATCAGCCTTTCAGCCTAATATTCAGGAATACTTTGCATTTTTAATGTGTAAGAAATGTTCACATGGAACTCAATTATGACTACTGAACAGCTAGATATATGTGGACTGTGGGTCTCGAGTCTGTATTAAGAGCCGGTGCCATAACCACAAGGCTACTATTCTCTAAGTGTTTGTGGTGTAAAACCAAAAGGTACATGATTCTCTGCAATAGAAAGTAATATTAAATAAATCATTCAAATACTATATACTGTACCATTTGTCTCACTGCACTTCTCAATTTATTGTCCAAACAATGACCCAGATAGGTCCAAAAATATGAAATTTATCTAGCTTATAATTTACATGGCGTCGCACCCCTCATACCAATTTCCAACAAACATAAAAATAACCCGGTGCAAAGGGAGGAAAAAATGACAATCAACACAGATAGTGACCAGATGGTCACAGTAGTCCCTCATTAATGCACACGGTTATATAACTAAATAGTGATAAATAACCCCTCCTAGAGTGAAGGGTGTAGGAGAGAGGGACCAGAGCAAGCGGACCGACTCTAAAGACAATGCGGTCCTCTCGTAATTAACTCCAAAGTCTCCACATTTGTGTCACTTGTAAAAAAAAAATAACCATGTTTTTGCAATACGTAAAGTATTTGGGTAACTGGGTAGACAATTTATAGGCCGCTATTCTTCATTAAGCAATTGAAGTCGTCTTGTGTTGAAAAGCTTCAATAAGCACCATTTAGTTTTAGCTCTATTGTGAGAATATTTCATTTAACGCCACCTTATTAATACGAAATAAGTTTGATTTTCTACGTGTAGGCTGTTCTACCCACCCACTTTATATATTTGCTTAATTTCAGATATTATACCACGGCAAAAAGATTTCAAATGAAATCCAGTCTGCAGCAACCATTGGTAGACCCTGCTGATGCACAAAAAGGAAAATGTGTTTTACATAAGAAATCCTCCAACAACGTAAAGTATTTATTTTACAAAGAATAACAGAAGATCAGATAAAAGTAGCTTAGACTTCTGCTTCTCTGTCTGAGAGTTGGGTTACTGGCAATGCACTTTAACCTGGGCTGTGCTGGAAAGCTGTGTCATGCAGCATAAGCATATACAGCTCCATGTCAACATACATTTGAAGTAAATGGTGATACTGTGTTCATTTGCATGTCATTACCCAGAATCCATAGCTGCAGTGGAAGCAGTGTATGCTAAGACAGCGGTGCGCAAACTCCCTGCGCCCCCCCCCGCCGCCTCCTCGGTCGCGCCCCCCCCCCTCGCCTCTAATGATGCGTCAAATGACGCTGCGGGGTCATGTGACGTCACGTGATCCGAGGAGTCATTTGACGTCACATCTCCATGGTAATGGGCGTCATTTAATGCCGCTTTGACATGGAGACGCGTGGACAAAAAGCCGGTAAGTACATTTACAGAGGCCTCGCGGGGCCTCTAACATCCGTGCAGCCTGCGCCCCGCAATAAAGTCTCGGCGCGCCCCCAGTTTGCGCACCGCTGTGCTAAGAGATAATGATGAAAAGCAGGGTTGCAGACATGTCTAGACATGTGATTGTGCTCACAAGGGCTTTTTCATTTGCTTGAATACGTCCAAAGCCAAAAAGGTGCGTGAAATATATTACTTTGCAATGTGATGTGATTCATGACCCTTTGGCACTACATGCCAACAAGAATGTTTTACTACATACCTGTAAATACTACATACCTGTAAATATCAGACCATGCAAAGAAGTTTCCGAAAAATACAGAAAGCTCACGGCATGGCTGAGGTTTTCTAGGTGTTTTTATTAAGGACGGGTGGCTTTTAAATAGCTCAAGCAAAATATCAATATATTATTTAAATACAATTGCACAGAAAATGTGGTTAATGATGACGGTAATGTCACACTGCTCTCTGTTTCCGGTTTCCTCAATTGTAAGCTACCTTAAGTCCAGCAGGTGAAACAGGGAGGTCAAAAGGTAGTCAGTGGCAGAAATCACTTTGTGAGAAGTCATACATGAAGAATTCCATGCTTGTACAAACGCCCCTTTTGACTCCTGCGGTTATGAAGAGGTTAAGATCACCACCATTTGGATATGGACAATACACACAACAGATCATTCACAATGTGTCTGACATTGTTTGCGTTTATCATCATCATCATCATATCTGGAATGTGTATATGTTTATAATATTGGTGCCACTTTAACTCCAAGTCATTCTTGACAATTCCTAAACTTGCCATAGCCATTTTTAATACATAGGGCAGAATACAAAAGTCTAAATCTTTAGCGGACCAGTATTCCAAAAAGCCAATGGTCAAACTGTGTAGAAGCCGTTTACTTGAGGGAATTTGCATGCCTAAACCATATTAAACAACGCAAGTGAGCAGCAAGAATATGTTTTGAGCCTTTATTATTTCAAGAACCTTCCGTCAAACTATTCTGCACTGGCTCCCAGCACGCCCTTAAATGTACAATAGTCGCATTGTTTTACTGCCAACGCTGACTCATCAGCAATGTCGAAGAGTGAATTTAAATCTTCACAACTGATCGATTGGCTGCCAATAGGAGAAGCGTACCTAAGGAATCCAAAACCAGTAGCAGCCCAAAGTTACTGAGGGATACACAACACATCATACTGTAGGTTACAGATTATCATAGCAAGCCTCTGCCAGTTATGGTTTTTTACCATTTGGGCTCGGTGCGATTTCCGCACTGGGGAAAGAAAACAATAAATGAATGTACAACCAAGGACCAAAACAAAAGTAGTAAAGTATGTTTCTGGTTATATGAAGTCACGATAATAGATTTTGTACAAGAAACAAATGAAATTATTCTTTTAACAAAAATACCTTCATATCACTGAGGTAGAGAACACCAAAAGAAAAACATTATAAATTGAAAAAGTAAAATTATTTTGGAGATATCCAATTTATCTAATCTAAGGAGGCAACCCGATGCCGGCAGCCTACTATTAAAGACAAAGAGGGACGGGATGATGAATCACCAGCAGAAAATTAGTAAATACAGGTTTCTCATATTTATTTATGCATGTTCCTGTTATGTACATTACCTGCAACAAATCTACTCTTCACTAGGACTATTCTGGCTACTAGGGTGAACGAGAACAGTAGCTCAGTTGTAATGTCAACACCTTTGAAGCGGTTGGACAAATCCAATTGCAATCCCTTTCGACAGCTCTCCTTGGTGCCTTGAGCAAGTAACACTCGCTGTGCCTGCAGCATCAAAATTAAATTGTAAGCTCTTTAGGGCAGGGAATCGTTGTGCCGGCAATCTGCGTGTATAGCACTGCTACACCGTGTGCACTATATAGGAAAATAAATATTATACTACAGAACTTTATTTTTTTTAAATGGCACTACACCGGAATGGAAGAGGACAATACACTAGACCAGGGGTGCTCAACTCCAGTTCTCAAGTTCTCAAGCTCCCCACCCCTACCCCCCCAAACAGGTCAGGTTTTTAGAATATCCCTGCTTCAACACAGGTGGCTCAATCAGTCCCTGCTTCAGTACAACTCAGTCAAAGACAGCCTCTGATTGAGCCACCTGTTCTGAAGCTGGGATATACTGTTAACCCGACCGGTTGGGGGGATTGAGGACTTGAGTTGGGCCTCCTGCATTACACGGTGTATCCCTTTAGGACAAGGTTAAGATCATGCCCCTTCGATAAGATGTTACGTTGACGTTTCTCTGCATTTATAACATTTTATCCAACCAATAGCTATTCTGCTTAACCCTGGCCTGAGAGGTAAAGTATGGCTACACGTTTTTGCTGCTGCAGCAGCTTTACTGGATTGTGTCAGTTCTCACACTGGTGTGCGTGGTTGTGCTGTTTCGTTACACCCTCTTAAACAATGACATTTGACGGTTATCCAGTAAATTGTGACGGAGCATATTTCACCAAGAGAGGCTTTTAAAGAAAGCTAAATTGGTAATAAACCACAATATAAATAAAGCTTGCGCTATTTAAAGCCCAATGACTTGTGTCACATAATACTTACTGAGTAACATTGAACTGAACTGTTGTAACAAAAATCGATGAAAAACCTCTCCCTTAAGCTGGGCACCATCCCTTCCAAAATGTCTATCTAATCAGATCTATTAATTGCCGTAAACTCCAACTGACATGATTAAAATGAAAATCTAAAACAGCGATTTAAATAGGTCTATTATTCTTTTGAAATCAGGATAAGAACTCAACGTGTCATCCTCTCTCCACTCCTTTACTTGGTGTTTTAAGCAGCACAAAGTGACCTGGTTTCTCAGAATAACTCAAACAGACTGCCAGGGAATCTTAACACGCTGCACCCTGTGTTCAGAATCCCTCTTCTTTCCTATATGAAACTGTCACAGTGCACAGCTTGGAGAATTCTACACGGAGCACATTCAAGATTCTCACATGTGATTTTTTTTTTTATTTTTTTTACTGTATTGCACTTACGCAAGTTAAATATCAAACATGCAGCCGAAGGTAACTCTACGTAGACACCACAGGCTACATAACCTAAAACATCCTCCCCCCAAAACAAACAAAATACTGACACTAAGTCATTGCAAAAACTGACGTAATATATTGACTATTTTTGGTTACTTGTTAATGGCAGCCACCATTTTAAAGCAGCAATCCCACTATTATGACTCCCTTTGTATTTATTTGTATTGATTATTGTGTTTTTTTTCTCTCCCTGGTTCTTAAGCTACTTATCGGTGTTACTTCCTGGTTTATACCGAGGACATAAATGCCCATCCAATAGGAAGCAGCAATGGATAACATGGCATTTTCCCCTTAGCTTGCTGGACCTGCCATGGCCATTTTGTTTCCCCTGAAGGGTCAGAGGCACGGATAACTTCACTAGAACTTATCTCGAGAACCGAGGGTTCCCCAGAACTGAAAATAGTGTGGGCCACCTCCGGGAAACCCACTGGTTCCCATCCTGTAAAATAAATAAAAAAGTGGAGTTTCTTGTTAGTGTTTTCTAAAACAGCAGCCATGATTGTCGCTTTAACAACCAGGGAACAAAAACATGTAAAGAATATAACTCTCCGGAATGCAAATCAATGCTGGTATGTTTAAAGACCGCACAAAAAGAGCGTCACAAAGATATATTCATCTCTCCCCCTCTGGGTGCTGGACGGGCCGTGGCACCATCATGCTACCGCGCCTCCAGCACATTGCGATCACGATTGTGGCGTCACAGAATCTGTAAATGGATGGAGTACATAAGAGCGCCGGGGCCGATCTCCCCTGTAAAACGAACAGTAAAACGCTATGATGTAACCACGTCCTGTGGCTTCTGGAATACCAAACCCCATGATGTAGTAGCGACGTCTTAGGGCAGGGGTGCACCAACTGGGGGGCGCACTGCGATTACAGAGGTCCCGCGCTCTCCCCCAAGGCATTTAAATTAAATGCGCTTATAGTAGGGACGGCTTGGTCGTGATCGCTGGAAGTCAAATCAATTTGATTTTTTCAGCGTCCGCAGCGTGATGTCAGCGTCGCGTTGCCGGCACTATAAGCGCAGCCTGTGGCTGCGGCCATAGTAGGGGAGACGGTGCGAGCGACATCACTCGCATCGATTACAAAATACCTACAGTCAATGCGCACGGCCATAGTCAGGACATACTTGAAAACGAGAGGCAACTCAATATATTACTTCCTGGTAAAAGAATTTAGAAATAAACAGTGCGCGTGCATGTGAGAGGCGGCGCTGCAGAAACTTGGGCAGACAAATTCATTTGATTTCCCAGAGCGACGGCTGGGTCACGTGCGCGCTTCAGCCAATGGGGGCAAACCGCTCGTGTGACGTCACCGCCATGCCCCCGATACGCCCTCGTCGCACAAAACATGCAGGCCACGGACCGTGTCTAGTACAGGCGTGACGTTGTGCGCTCCGTCGCACGCGCCTCTACTATGTATGACATCACCCTCGCCACCGGCAAAAGTTGTAATTTGATTTTTAGCGACAAGGCCAGCGACATCACTAAATAGGGCGGGCCGCGCAATTTGATTGGTTTAGAGGCAGTCGCATGTGTAAATCTAATTTAACCAGCTTGCAAATTTTTAGTCGCGACTGAGTCAATTGATTTGTTTTGGAGCGTCACAGTCGCAAGGCACTATTAGCGCAGCCTAAGGCTTGGGTCCCCCTGCGTCCGGCGGCGTGCGCGTTCCCCACCATCACATGGTATCCTCCCGAGCCGGTCCCAGTCCCTCCTCACTGCACAGCTGACTACGTGCTGTGACGCGTCAGCCTGCTGGAGCTACCAGCTCCTTGTATTTTGCAGTGCTGACGCGTCACGTGGTGCACGAGTTCAGCCAATGAGGAGGGGAGGGGAAGAAGAGGGGAGGGGAAAAGGAGGGGGAGGAGGGGAAGTGGGTTGGGGAGAAGCTCCGAGGCATTTATCTCTGGGAATGAAGCAGGCAGTACTTGGTAGCAGAGTCCTGCTGCAGGCTCACAGTGGATACATGTATTTACTTCCTGTCCTCCTCCTGACATCACATTTACATGCAGGGCCTGGGGGATGGGGCTATGTGTCAATGTTTTACAGATACATTCCACTCCAGCACTCGGAAACACAAGTCATGGCCCCGCCCCCCCCTCGTCATGGCCCCACCCACCCAACCCATTTGGCCCCGCCCAACCACCCCCACCCCCCCACTCTGAAAAAAGTTTCCTGCAGACCGCAGATTGCGGTGCAGTGAGTTGCACCCGCCGCCGGCAAGCAAGACAGCCGTGCGGACGCGTGCACCGGGGCCTTAGCCTAAGGCTGACCACAATATTGTGGGAGAGGAAGATATGGGCAGATAAATCGCATGGTTCTTTCAAGTCCCCTTCATGTATGCTGTCATCTGAGCTGGCGTCGCCGAACAGTGACGTCAGTGGTCCTAAGTACCGACGCGTGTTTCACGTGTCGGCACGCTTCGTCATGGGTAAGGATTAAAACAATGGTGCTCACTAACCACTCCATGCCGTCCCACGTCAAACAACCAACAACCTGGTGTTCTGGAAGTATTTTCTAAATGGTGTTTCTCAGAACTTGTTGGGAATCTGTATTTTGTTAACTATGTGCAGCTGGTCTCAGTTGCATATAGGAGGGTAGTGGCATCTCCCCCCCAAGGTTCAAGCTTGTCCCACCCCACTTTCCAAGTTGGCAGGTCAGTTTCATTTTGCCAGGTTACGACAGATCCAATGTGATCATTCTTCCTGTAACTATACGGGTAAATAAGAATTTTAACCCAGGTGAGTGTTAGGACCTGCTACGGTCATGCATTGTAAGTGGCAGCAGGCTTAAGACGCTTTGGCCAAAGGGTTAAACTAAATGACCCTTTTTACAATAGATATATAGGTAATGCATTGTATATTTTTATCACATTGGAGGTAGCTTTGGGCATTTTTGTTTTTTGTTGTATACATTTAGCCACGCCCACTAGCACTCTTTTTGACACTTATATGCATATATATATATATATATATATATATATATATATATATATATTATGTGGTAATGGTTGGGGTTTCTCAGAGCTTGTTGGGAAACGGAGTATTTTCTAACTGTTCAGTTTTTTATTCCCCCTCAATAAAAGTTTGCTTTACTTCATTAGTTCTCATGGCTCACCTTTCATTACTGTGAATTGTGGATCAAACGGAAAGCGGCTTCCCCAGCTACAATGAATATTCGCTTTTTAAACACTAAAGCAATATTACATTTAATGAATTACAACTGCTTACATTTTCTATCGTCGTTCCTATGCTCTCAGCCACTAAGTTAGCTCTGGGACATAGGGAGAAAGAATGGCTCAGTGAGTAAAAGCACTGACTCTAAACAATGACAGTACTTTATCTCCTGTGCCTCAGGCAACAAAAAATAGATTGTAAGCTCCTCTGGGCAGGGACCGTGTCCATAATAATTCCTATGTGCTGTGTACCGCGTGCTACACTGTAAATGTGAAGCACTTTCAATCCTATTGGGAGAAAAGCGCCATATGAAATAAAGTTATTATTATGAGAAATCATAACAACGACGAGAGAAAAGGACCCCAAGGAGAGCACTCGCACACTCAATATGACAAGTGTACACGTGGACAATGTGGTGTAAGTGAGGATTGAGTAAATTAAAACACTTTATTTTAATTTTCTGAGTTACGACTCATATTAAAGTGGAACGCTGTGGGTCAAAGTACAATACTTAATGTGAGCCAATATGACAGCGAATTATAAAAACGGAACTGGACGTAATAATAACTGTGACCAATGCACTGTCCTTACTCTAAAGGACAGCGATGACAGTGTAAGGGCCAAAAAGCAGTTCCTAGATCCTATTGGTAACTGTGGTAAATGAAGTTAACCACGTAATGCCTGGAGAGCTTACTGGAGATACAGGTAAGGTCTCGCCTCATTAGGGTAACCAATCTTATACTATATTAGTGAAAGCACTGTATGTTTGCCTGCCTGCCTGCCTGCCTGCCTGCCTGCCTGCCTGGATGTCCGGTGTCCCTAGGGGAAATCTCATTGGTCCCTTGGCCCGCCCGCCCCCGCACACCTCTCATTGGCCTGAGGCGGAGTGACGGGCCAAAGGACACACAGGGACACACACACACACACACAGGGAACACAGGGACACACACACACAGGGGGACACACACACACACAGACACACACACACACACACACACAGGGACACACACACAGGGACACACACACACACACACGGACACACACACACACACGGGGACACACACACACACACACACACACACACAGAGGGACACAGGGACACACACACACACAGTGACAGACACACACACAGTGACACACACACACACACACTGTTACATACATTAGCGGGGCTCACAGTGTTAGCAGCACCCGCGCGCACCTCCTCCTCTCCCCGTGTCTCCCGCGCTTTCACCCCGACCCCCCCCCCTCCCCCGGCGCCGCTACAGTCAGCGGGACACACACACTATTATTACCCCTTCAGCGCCCCCCCCCACCCAGTGTCAGCGGCCGTGCGAGACCCCCCCTCTATATCTCCCACCTCTCCCCCCCCCACACATATACATGCCCCCCCCTCCCCGGCGCTACAACTCACCCCTCCCCGGCGGGGGAACAGCCAGTGGCCAGGCAGGCTGCCTCGCGGCGCCGAGTGCCCAAGATGGCGGCGCCCGGGACACAGCGGGGGAGCGGCCACAACACGCTGCCTCCTGCCTCAGATCCACGTGGGACCTGCCGGATGGGTGAGTGAGCGGCCTTCACCTCCCCTCCACCCCCCCTTCACCTCCCCTCCACCCCCCCCCCCTCCCCTCCAGTGTCAGTGTCTCCCCGATACCCCCCCCCCCCCCGGCGCCGCTACAGTCAGCGGGGGAGCGAGCGAGCGCCCGGGACACAGCGGGAGAGCAGCCACAACACGCTGCCTCCCGCCTCTGATCCACGTGGGACCTGCCGGACGGGTGAGTGAGCGGCCTTCACCTCCCCTCACCCACCCCTCACCCCCCATCACCTCCCCTCACCCCCTTTCACCTCCCCTCACTCCACTTCTCCCTTCCACCCCCCTTCACCTCCCCATTTACCTCCCCCCCTCCACCCCCCCTTCACCTCCCCCCTCCACCCCTTCACCTCCCCTCCACCCCCCCTTCACCTCCCTTCCACCCCCCCTTCACCCCCCCCTTCACCTCCCTTCCACCCCCCCCCTTCACCTCCCTTCCACCCCCCCCTTCACCTCCCTTCCACTCCCCCCCTTCACCTCCCCTCCACCCCCCCTCCACCCCCCCCACCTTCACCTCCCCTCCACCCCCCCTCCACCCCCCCACCTTCACCTCCCCTCCACCCCCCCTTCACCTCCCCTCCACCCCCCCTTCCCACTGCCTCCCCCCCCCCCTTCCCACTGCCCCCCCCTTCCCACCGCCTCCCCCCCCCTTCCCACCGCCTCCCCCCCCCCTTCCCACCGCCCCCCCCTTCCCACCGCCTCCCCCCCCCCTTCCCACCGCCCCCCCCCTTCCCACCGCCTCCCCCCTTCCCCCCCTTCCCACCGCCTCCCCCCTTCCCCCCCTTCCCACCGCCTCCCCCCCCTTCCCACCGCCTCCCCCCCCTTCCCACCGCCTCCCCCCCCTTCCCACCGCCTCCCCCCCCTTCCCACCGCCTCCCAGCCCCCCTTCCCACCGCCTCCCAGCCCCCCTTCCCACCGCCTCCCAGCCCCCCTTCCCACCGCCTCCCCCCACCCCTTCCCACCCCTTCCCACCGCCTCCCCCCCTCTTCCCACCGCCTCCCCCCCCCTTCCCACCGCCTCCCTCCCCCCCTTCCCCCCCTTCCCACCGCCTCCCACCCCCCTTCCCACCCCCCGCCATCCCACCGCCTCCCACCCCCCGCCTTCCCACCTCCTCCCACCCCCCGCCTTCCCACCGCCTCCCACCCCCCGCCTCCCCCCTTCCCACCTCCCCCTTCCCACCTCCTCCCCCTTCCCACCACCTCACCCCCTCCCCCCCCTTCCCACCACCTCCCCCCCTTCCCACCACCTCCCCCCCTTCCCACCACCTCCCCCCCTTCCCACCACCCTCCCCCCCTTCCCACCACCTCCCCCCCCTTCCCACCACCTCCCCCCCCCTTCCCACCACCTCCCCCCCTTCCCACCACCTCCCCCCCCCTTCCCACCACCTCCCCCCCTTCCCCCACCTCCCCCCCCCTTCCCACCACCTCCCCCCCCCTTCCCACCCCCTCCACCCCTCCCCCCCCCCCACCTCCCCCCTCCCCCCCCTTCCCACCACCTCCCCCCTCCTCCCCCTTCCCACCACCTTCCCCCTCCTCCCCTTCCCACCACCTTCCCCCTCCTCCCCTTCCCACCACCTTCCCCCTCCTCCCCCTTCCCACCACCTTCCCCCTCCTCCCCCTTCCCACCACCTTCCCCCTCCTCCCCCTTCCCACCACCTTCCCCCTCCTCCCCCTTCCCACCACCTTCCCCCTCCTCCCCCTTCCCACCACATCCCCCCCCCTCCCCCTTCCCACCACATCCCCCCCCCTCCCCCTTCCCACCACATCCCCCCCCCCCCTCCCCCTTCCCACCACATCCCCCCTTCTCTCCATTTCCACCACCTTCCCCCCCTCCTCCTCCTTCCCACCACCTCCCCCCTTCCCACCACCTCCCCCCTTCCCACCACCTCCCCCCTTCTCCCCCTTCCCACCACCTCCCCCCTTCTCCCCCTTTCCACCACCTCCCCCCTTCTCCCCCCTTCTCCCCCTTTCCACCACCTCCCCCCTTCTCCCCCTTTCCACCACCTCCCCCCTTCTCCCCCTTTCCACCACCTCCCCCCTTCTCCCCCTTTCCACCACCTCCCCCCTTCCCACCAGTTCTCCCCTTCCCCCCCCCCCCGCTCCCCTTCCCCCCCTCCGCTCCCCTTCCCCCCCCATCGCTCCCCTTCACCCCCCCCTCCGCTCCCCTTTCCACCCCCCCCCTCCGCTCCTCTTCCCCCCCCTCCACCTCTTTTTCCCCTTTCCCCTCCCACACTTCCAGCCCCTCCTCTAACCCTTCCCCCCCCTCCTCTAACCCTTCCCCCCCCTCCTCTAACCCTTCCCCCCCCTCCTCTAACCCTTCCCCCCCCTCCTCTAACCCTTCCCCCCCCTCCTCTAACCCTTCCCCCCCCTCCTCTAACCCTTCCCCCCCCTCCTCTAACCCTTCCCCCCCCCTTCTCTAACCCTTCCCCCCCCCTCCTCTAACCCTTCCCCCCCCCTCCTCTAACCCTTCCCCCCCCCCTCCTCTAACCCTTCCCCCCCCCTCCTCTAACCCTTCCCCCCCCCTCCTCTAACCCTTCCCCCCCCCTCCTCTAACCCCTTCCCCCCCTCCTCCACCCCTTGCCCCCCCTCCTCCACCCCTTGCCCCCCCTCCTCCACCCCTTGCCCCCCTCCTCCACGCCTTGCCCCCCTCCTCCACCCCCCTCCTCCCCTTCCCGCCGCCCTTCGCCTTCATGCCCGCCTTACCGCCTCCCCACCCCCGCCTCTGCCTTTCACCCGCCCTTACTCCGGCCGCCTCTGCCTTTCACCCACCGCCTCACAGCCGCTGCACGCACTCAACAGACACCCGCCACACTCGACACATACCTGCCGCCACACACACCTGCTGCCTCCCGCCCCTACGCACCGACATCACTGACCCACCGCCTCACACCCTAGCAGGACCCCCACTCACAGACAGCACTCACAACCCACGCGCCACCCGCCGCCTCACACCCTAGCAGGACCCCCACTCGCACACAGCACTCACAACCAACGCGCCACCCCGCCGCCTCACACCCTAGCAGGACACACGACTCAGATTTTTACATCACTTATGCCACCAAAATATACATTGTACTGTGGTGTGGTTACAATAAACCATTTTTATACAACATCGTATTACATTTTCTTCCATCTTTCTTTTCAATATTATTATCCAACCTTTACAACAAACAGTCACCTATTGTTCCACGATTTATAAATAATACTACCTATTACGCATTTACATCCCGGGCAACGCCGGGTCTCTCAGCTAGTTTATAGTATAAAGGGCTAATCTACCCGTTGGTAGATAGTCTCTGGGTATGTAATGCAGGCAGCGGGTGCCGGTCAGTACAGTGCAGTATGCACTTAACGTTCAAGTGCACTTCCAGTGGCATGTAGTTAAAGTGATTCTTACCTGCCAATGGATTGCACCTGTGTGCACTAGATTTACCACGGCAGGCAGGATCAATAGCTGCTAGAACAGTGCACAAGTAGTGCCTGTTTACACGTAATGTCCAATAGTATGGACCGTAGGATACATCCGTCCGTAACAGCAGACCTAGATAGTAGGTGTTGGCTAGACACCTTAGACTAATGCAGGGTGCTTGTAAGTATACCGGCCAAAGTGAGCTGCTGAGTTAAAAATGTATTCATATTGCTACAATAGCATAGCTCCACACGAGGAGCTACTGGGGACGGACGCGCTCCGATCGCGAGCACTAGTCCCGCCCCTCTGACGTAATGACGTCATATGCTGCCGACGTACGTTTCGCTGGTGCGTGCCTTGACAAAGCAATC
Organism: Ascaphus truei; assembly: GCF_040206685.1. NCBI lineage: Eukaryota > Metazoa > Chordata > Amphibia > Anura > Ascaphidae > Ascaphus > Ascaphus truei. The sequence goes on from NC_134487.1 coordinate 23,361,780, forward strand.
CATTGGCAGTAAGAATCACTTCAACTACATGCCACTGGGAGTGCACTTGTCATATTGAGTGTGCGAGTGCTCTCCTTGGGGTCCTTTTCTCTCTTCGTTGTTATCCATTGTTTACCTGATAGTAGCACCACCACTCCCCACACTTATAGCAGTAGCGAGGGTTTCCCCTTCCCGTCCCTGTCCCTATCCCCATCCCCCTCCTGTAGTTCGGTATTATGAGAAATCACCCTGAATGGGGGAAAGATGGCGGTGCACAGCGTGCCAGCAAGTGCTTCATGCGTTCCGGAAGCAGGAAGTGAAAACGGAAGCTGGATAACGATTCTCAATAGAAAAATTTAATGAACAGCAATGACTAACAAAAACATCAATAAAAAGACAAAATCATCTTGAGAAGGAACTCAAGGGATGGGCGGGACTTCCGGTGGAGGATCTCCTTCAAATGTCAGCATCCGAGAAGGGTTATTACTCTTTGACAAAGTGCAGTAGATGCACGAAACGCGTCAGAGTTCCTTCTCAAGATGATTTTGTCTTTTTATTGATGTTTTTGTTAGTCATTGCTGTTCATTACATTTTTCTATTGAGAATCGTTACCCAGCTTCCGTTTTCACTTCCTGCTTCCGGAACGCATGAAGCACTTGCTGGCACGCTGTGCACCGTCATCTTTCCCCCATTCAGGGTGATTTCTCATCATTACACACCACGGGCTGAGAGCACGCCAGGACCAGAAGGACCGCATTCACAAGGGTCGTGAGTAATATGTCTTTGACACTGTTCTTTATATTTATGGTCTAGCTCTAAGGGTTACTGTTGGAGTTATTATTTAGATAGGGGTCAGGGTCCCTGGTTGACTTGACATCCCTTTTCTATGTTTTACCCACACCCCTAACAATGAGTATTATTGACCTCATCACAGTTTTTACTCACCATATTTACCTGGATCCTCCAACATAAGTGTATTTGAAATGATTATTATGCTACATAGCTACTAATTATTTCCAAGGAGAAGCTAAGTATTTTACTTTGAGCACTGGCAGAGAAGATTCTTCTCTATTCACCTCTATAGTTATTATTAGAAGCCTTTATACTGTATATGGAAGAACCTGCCATTACTCGTGATGTAATACCATGATCTAAATAGAATGAATGACTATTACCAAGATAATTACCAATCAATATCTGAAGAAAATCATCAAGGACATCAGTACTAAATTTAGCTGTCGTTGAGCACACTGAACTAATGGTCATGTCTCATGCTAGCGATCAATGAGAGAGTGCCTCAAGAAACAACCATGAGACCTGCTTAAGGGCTGTTCTATAGTGTGTGCGGCCGTGCGCTTTTTGTGTGTATGCTGAGCTGTGTGTGTGTGTATGCTGAGCTGTGTGTGTGTGTATGCTGAGCTGTGTGTGTGTGTATGCTGAGCTGTGTGTGTGTGTATGCTGAGCTGTGTGTGTGTGTATGCTGAGCTGTGTGTGTGTGTATGCTGAGCGTGTGTGTGTGTATGCTGAGCGTGTGTGTGTGTGTGTGTGTGTGTGTGTGTGTGTGTGTGTGTGTGTGTGTGTGTGTGTGTGTGTGTGTGTGTGTGTGTGTGTGTGTGTGTGTGTGTGTGTGTGTGTGTGTGTGTGTGTGTGTGATGTGTAATTTATAATTTATTAAATAAAAAAAACACTTTCGTAAAAAAATAAAATATTTATTAACATTGTGCAGACACGTTCAGACACACATACATACACACATATATATACACATATACACACACACACACACACACACACACATTTCAGCGCCGGTAGCGGCGCAAAAAATCTTTATTTCCCAGTCTTCCCTGCTGTCGGCCGGATGCACGCTCACTGCCGTGCAAGAGCGCGGCCCTTGTATAGAAGGGCTGACTAATCTCAGCCAAGTATAAGTGCCGCGCACGGCGTAGCGCACGTGGCCACTATATAACAGCCCTAAGAAACTCCAGACTTTTACTCCAGTGCAAAGATGCCTGGCCTTTTTCGGGTTCAATTTCTTTAATCGGGTTCAAGAGCAGTAGCAAAAGTTTTTTTCTCCTTTCAAAAAGGTACACAGATCAACTTAGTAGAACTAAATAAATCAAATCTGTCACCACATAGGTCCTTCTCATTAGAAAATATAAATATAAACTGAAGTAGCCCCAACTCAAGGGGTTGAAGACATGCCACGCTTCAATATTCATATGTGGTGCCCAAGAAATTAAAATGGTTTTCCTATGGTCAGATATATTTTTAGAGTCTATGGCCTGCAAGAGGCTTGTCGTGTGATTATACGATCACGTAAGACATTTTCCAGGAAGAGGTCACCAAAGAAGAACTACAGTTTCAAATGAAATTTCCTACAGATTGTGTTAACACCTGAAAGAGGAATAAAACCTCTCGACAGACAAAATGTTCCTTGCCAGGTCTGTAAACTGCATTATTTAACTATTGGCTACACCATCTATCCTGTTCATCTTTACAACCTCATCTCTGCTTATGAAGCGCTTATATCCATATATGTTGCACCTTCACTCCTTCCTTCTCCATTCCTAGGAATTTGTCTACCCGCCATACACTCCTCAATGCAAGATACACTCTTAACAAGTCCCAATCTCACCCAATCCATTTCCCTTCCCTCCTGCTACTTGCAGTTGGACATATTTCTCCTAACCATGGCCCCTTCCATATCCCTATTTGTTCTCGTTCACGCTTACCTCCTATCTCTGCTAACTGTAACTTTGCGGACTTAACTATTCCATGTATCTTTGCACGTGCCCTCTGGAATACTTCGTGTTCTAATTGTGCATAACCTCTTCCTCCCGCGTTCCCAGAATCATCTTACTATGACTGAAACTCGGCTCTGATACAGACGGCAACAGGCTGCACTCTCCTATGCTGATCTTTGCTTCTCTCATACTGCGTGGAAGTGGTGGGGAAGTGGGATTTCTTCTCTCCCAACTGCTGTTTCCAGGCATTAGCTTTTCTTACTCCTCTGTACTTCCCATCCATGCAATCCATCTTTTTTCTCCACTTGCCCTACATATTGCTGACATCAATCATCCTCCTGCTTCCGTCATCTCCACTTGTCTCTCTGATTTTGAATACTGGCTCTCCTTTATCTCCGGGCTCTCCAAGCCTCTTCTTAGGAGACTGTCATATTGATTATTCCACTATCTCCTTGGCTTCATGTCCTTCCTTTTATGGGCTTCCCCAATGCACTACTTCCAGCACCCACATTGATGGTCACTATTTAGACATTGAATTCCCTAAAACAGTTCTCTTTCTGACTGCTGTGTCTTGCCTTTTCCACTCTCGAACCACCATCTACTGTAATAACCTCTGCTATCTCAGATTTATTTTCCACTACACCTCGTGTCTCCCCTCTCTAATCAAGAGATGTTCAATCCATGGATAATAAAACTCTGTAATCTTTTCTGAGCTTCCATTTCGTCTGACCACCTACAAATAAAGGGCAATTTGGAGAGACTAATCGTCAGTTCAGAGGTACAACAAACCATTGTGAAATGAAACAAGAAATCCCATCCATTGGTAAACACACAGACCATTTAGGAAGTAGAATGCAGGAGATTATATACTGTGGTGAAATCAGATGCTGCCGATCTCAACTCCTCAAAAGGACCTAGAGAACCACAGTTGATGCAATAACATGTAAGTCAGAAACAGCCGACTCAGCAAACCTACCTTGTGAAGCTGTTTAAAAGCCGAACGCAAAAAGATAAACTGGCCATTGATAGAGCACACAGGGCCTTTCAGGCCCACACAGTCTAAACCTGGAACGACCTAGAGATGCAATACTATGCACCATTTATTTAAAGTCCAAATAATTATCTTGGCTGCAAAAGCCTAGGGAAAAACACAGTAAAAAGGAGCAACTATTTTCTTTTTTGAATGTTCTGTCCACATCTACCTTGACCCAGAGGAGGCATCTTAGGAGAATTACATCTGACTTACCTGTCTTCTGTATTAAATACTGATGGGAAAAGCCATGTAGGCTCTTCAGGCTAAAAATCATGGCAAAACGGGCCACACTTCTACAGAGGAAGTCCCTTGATCGCCTGGGCCTGCCAGACGGAATTCCCAAATCTCTGAAGGCACAAGAGGCCATGATCTCTACCTCAGAGTTGCAAAAAACGACAAGGCAGCTAGATCCAACAAATAGCAAAGAGAACATGGCGGTCGATCTAAACAAAAGCGACTACTGATTTAAAATCAATTGCTCCTGGGGGACACAGTGGCTCTAGATACTTAAGAGGTGGCTATCCTGACCTAATTATGGAGTTGAAAAAAAAATAAAAACTATGGACACATGTTTTTAATGGCCGCAAGCGATAAATGTTATAAACATCTTATACTTCTACATTATCAGTTTGTGTTTTCTTTTCTTTCTACCTCCCGCTACCAGACTATATTAAATGAAAGTCTGCATTTGATTCATATTCAAAAAGCTTGGAAGATTGTTCCATAGGTTTTAGCTATGGATTGCCAGATGGTTACCCAGAACCAGTAATGACTGGATGTTGGTCTATGATACAAGTTTTAGATTTATGACTTACTAATGGCGTCTCCCTGGATCGAAAAAGTTGGCTGTGAAAGTGTCCATTTATAACCCCTATGAGCACTCCATCGCTCCAGTTTGTTTCTGGAACACAGTCCCCAGGTCATGCCAGACCTCTCAGTCTGGATGCCATTTATTTCTTTTTCATTTTCTCCTCTCATTATTTGTCTTTGTGCATGTTTTGTCTCTCGGTATCCTAGCTTTTGGTCTATCACAAGATGTCCAGCTAAATGGGGAAGCAGGGTTAGTGTTGGGTCGTTTTGGAAGGGTCTGCCCAGAAAACGCCAAGACACTTGGGCCTACAGTTCAGAATTTTAAAATTTACATCCACTCCAAGTTAATCTCTCAAAATATTTAAGGCTTAAATATTCCACAGAAAGGGGCAAGGTTGTCCTATTTAGTCAAGAAACTCCTTTTTCTTACGATAAACATCCCAAATTGATATAAAAATCATACCTAATCTTTTCAGCTGGGGTCATGAAAACAGGACGTTTCGCAAGTCTTCTTTTTAACCTACGTTCATCAAGTCTGAGCAAGAATAGGAGGTTTGTTATGTACATAGGGCATATAGTGATTACGGACATTACTTGTACTAAAACAAATATGATCCAAACAAGGGTCAATCTCACTTTTTTTTTAAAGAAGCTTTTTCCTACTCAGTGATTGTGGCCTGATTACCTCGCTTTTTCATATTTTGTGGCCTTGCAAGGTTGTTGTGAAATGTCTGGGTTTCTATCTAAATATGTTAAAAAGCTCAATTCTGGCAGAAGTTGGTGTAGCTCTACTGAGTAAAAAGGCCTCCTAACATGCCAAAATATAATTATAACATGAGTTATACACTTTTTATTGTAACAAGTTAAAAATATACTGTAGTTTGTCAAATTAGGCTTATGGAAAGACAAAGCCATTTCTGAAAAACCTTCAAGAAAAATGAATAAATTAGGGGCCTCGGATGGATTATCTGAGAATATCTCCAATACAAATCTATGATCGAGCACACATAATGTAAGAGAACAAAACCAGAAAGACTCACTGGACTCCAAAATCCAGTGCCTCCAACCGAATGGTCAATGTCCCAAAACATAAAAGGTACAAGAACAAAGATAAAGGCTGGGCACAGAAGAAGAGTTCATTTCAGTACAAAAAAGCAGCAGGCTGACGTCTCGGTCCTGCATGGACCTTCACCAGAGCTTGCTCTGTGCCCAGAGTACTGAGAGGCTTCTGTGCCCAGTCTTCATCATTGTTCTCATCAGAGAATATCCCATGAAAACCTTGAGCTCGGCTAAAGCACCACTGTGGTACCTCATTGTCCCAACACATGTAATAGCTGAATGGGTGTCTTGAACCACTTACTGTAGTAACATTCACATTATTTTGCTATACAGTAAATTAATGGTGTTTAATCTAATGTGCATATACATTTTCTATGTAGGATGCAAGATTTTATTATTTATCCTCTCTTAATTTTGGCTTAGTGTTTATAGCTTTCTCATGACATTAATAGTTGTTTTATTTATTTTTTTAATTAAAGTTTGGCTGGGGAAAAAAAAACATTTTTTGAGACGAATCACCACTGGACAGAAGCTTCATTTATAAGGTTACATTAAATACATTTCTAGAACCCATTTTATTTGAAGCAATTGCCAAGATAGAATTATGAGAAGAAAAAAAACCATGCATGAAAGTAATTGCACTGCAAGAAATATTGAATAAATATCCTTGTGACCAACATGAAAACCTGAGTAATACATTTCCAGTTTAATACCATATTCACACCGAGAAACCGGAATTAATCAAGGCTATGAAGGGAGATACAGGGATGCGATACCCTTACTAAAGGTTAAATAAATGCCGACTGCTCTAGGCTTATTGCAGACAAAAGGAGAGCGTGGCAATCTCTCTGAAGTTTATCTACTGATCAATACATAAAGGAAATTGTAGACATGTTAAACACAATGCACTCCCTTCAGACTACTAATAAGCGTTAAATGAATTGAGTCCAAGAGAGCTCACAAGGTGAAAATGTTAGTAGAGACCATTTGAAAGTTTTGCTCGCTCTAAATTAGTTTTCAAATCTTCGTCTACACTCATAGTTTTCCGTTTAGATTTTACACATTTCCCATTGGGAGGTTCCTCCTGTGAGGATGCTTAGTTACAGGCAACACATTTTCACATACGCAGACATCAAGAACTATGTAGAAAGACTAAATATATATAAATATATAGTTGTACTTGGTGTAAAATATGCCGATCTAGGAGATCTGAAAGGTAATCAAATATTACTCATTGTTTTTACCCCTATGTAATAATAACAATAATAACTATTTCATATAGGGCTTCTCCCAATGGGACTCAAAGCACTTCAGTTACAGTGTGTACAAATACACAGCACATATCATTTTTGTATCTTTTTTTTTGTTTTGTTTTTTTCAAACAGTCCCTGCCCAGGTGAGATTACAATCTATGTTTTTGTTCTGAGGCAGAGAGAGATCAAGTGACTTTCCCAAGGTTCAAACTCTGTGTCATTGTTTAGTGTCCGTGCCTTTACTCACCGAGCCACTCCTGTACTCTAATACATTGCGGTCCCCTCTTCCTCACCTTACGGTGTCTGTTCCTCTGTGCACACTACACTCACTCCTCGTCTACTCAACTCATCTGTCTCCTCCTCTTCTTGCCGTCTCCTCCTCCTATTGACCATGCTGTCTCTCCTCCCCTCTCATTAGGCTTAGTCCATAGAGACTGAAGCCGTGCGCAGGCGCGCTGAGGCTCAGGGAAAACTGTGCTTTCCCTGGCCTTAGAGCGCGCCGTCCGTGGGCGGACCAGTGACGTCACGGAGCTGGTTCGCCCTCATTGGGCGAACCGCTCACATGACCGGCCCTGCGCTCCGGCGAGCACAGAAACTAAAGATTTGGCAAGACACGCTTCCGCAGGTGTGCGGAAGCGTGCGCAAGCCCCTGCTAAAGCCGCTCTCATTGTGGCTGCAGGGGCTCAGTGCCGAGCAGCAGCGCGCTTCAGCACAGGTCAGCGCCTAAGCGCAGACCATGCCCGAGACCTTACACTCGGCTCTCCATTCCATTCACAAAAGGGGAGAGATGTGCAACCTCACTGGCTGTCTCTGGGTTAGCGACAGGCCGGTCAGCCTATCGCAGAGGAATGTGCAGACATCCTTAGCGAGAGATATAGATATACACATTAAGCACATGCACCCTAAAGTTAACCATAGTTATTGAGACGTATATATTAAAGATAAAACAGTTCATTTCCATACCAGAGTTCTTGTTCCATTTATTTAAACACTACTGCTGTAACTAGTATAAATGAAGACAAAAAGGATCAAGCGCAAATACTGTATTGATACAAGTGAACACACTGGTGAGAGTGAAAATTAAATATATACAGTCCTCTGAATAAGTGCCGCTCCTGGAGCGGACTCAATCCAAGTCCATATATGATTGTGGAGAGAGCGGGTCGGGAGCGCACTCACATCCAGGGGTATATATATAAAAAAAAAGGAGAAAAAACATACACATACAGTATAGTGCAAAAAAGGTTTGATAGTGATTTTTAATAAATGTTATGTATTTGACTCACATTTTGTGTGTGCTCCTGCCCCTGTGTCTCTGTCACTAGTAAATAGACTGCATATTGCCAATGCCATGGCATTGTTTAGTTTGATTTTCTCTGTAAATGTTGAATAATTTAACATTTATTTCTTTTATTACATAAACAGAAGCTGAGCACTCACTACATTGCATCTCCAACGTTCCCTACGGTGGTTGATTTAAAGTGTATTTGAATTATATTTGTATTAAATCCTTCGTCATAATTTTTTTAAATTTTTCTCAACATGAACTCGGCTATTGATGACAAGTGTAAGAAATTATCCTCCAAATCTGCATAACCAGAAACAGGAGAACTAACCTTACCTATTCTTTTCCCCTGAAGACCACAGGAAACCTTTACAGCCAAGTGCTGTAAAGTGGGGGGACGCGAGATTTTCTGGGAGTGGGGGGGCACGGCGGTTACAGAAGTCCCGCGCTCTCCCCCAAGGCATTTAAATTAAATACCGGTGGACCGCACCAGGCCTCTATATCTAACTTACCTTCGCTTCCATCGACGCGTCATCATGGTAACCTGGCGTCAAATTATGCTGCGGGGTCATTTGATGCCAGATCTGAGCAGGGGGGTGGAGGGGCGCGAGCAGGGGAGGAGAGCAGGCAGGATGAAAAGATTGCACGCCCCTGCTTTACAGAAAGAACAAAAAGGAGGCTGAGCAAGTTCTCAAAGAGACTCCCAGTCAAAGAGACTCCCATAAGAAGGAACAAGATAACACATGCACTCCTAGAGAGAGAATGAAATGACGTATTTCTGGAATAACAATGCTGAAATGTCCATGGAGTAATCCTGCAGCATAGAAATATCAAAAAGACGCTACAATTCAAAAGAGAGGAGGCGAATGATTACAAGCAACGAGCCTGGATTTCATTGCAGAAAAAGTGAAAATGACTGAATAACTTTAATATGGTAACTTCATTCAGCATGGATTTTCATTGGGAAGATGTGAAGCAAATAAAATGTTAATTGTTTACTTGAAGACTAGATAAGAAAAGCAAGACATGGCACATGGAGGCCAACTCCAGTCCCCCAGAGCCAACAACAGGTCAGGTTTTAAAGATATCCCTGCTTCAGCACAGGTGGCTCAATCAGTGGCTCAGTCTGACTGAGTCACCTGTACTGAAGCTGGGATATCCTTAAAACCTGACCCATTGGTGGCTCTGAAGGACTGGTGTTGGCCACCCGGATTTGGTTCCTTACCGCACAATGACGGATGCACCAACATCTAGATCTGTAATTTGTGCCCTTTAACTTGTACAACATAAAAATAGGTGTGCTAGCATTTTAAGATGTCTGGGCTGAATTAGTAGCACAATGTCACTGCCTTTCAAACAGGTGAAATCTGATCAGATCCCAGTGTCTGCTTTTCCTTTGACACCATCTCCCTGTACCTTGGGCACCACAATTATATTGCAAACTTACATTGTGCTGGAGAAATTCTAAACATAAAAATATATATCAAAAAGTACATCAAGCAACAGTGCACAACTACAGGACTAGCATGCAGGATTTATTGTTCCCATTCAAGACAACTCCAAACAAGACCGGGAAAAAATCTCACAAGTACAGTATACTGTACAGCAAAATTGAGATGTTTTGGCGATCCAACTTCAAAAGATCCACAACAATCTACTCCACGAAAGAAGTAGATGAGCAGAAGAGGGGGCTGAGCACTGCAAAATTAGGCTGGCTGGAGGCAAATTTATAATCCAATAGATTTATTAGGCATAATGGCCAAACCACTAAAACAAAAAAAGAAGAGGATCTCCTTTCTTTTTTTTTGTTAGTGGTTTGGCCATTATGCCTAATAAATCTATTGGGTTTTAAATCTGCCTCCAGCCAGTCTATAAAGTTGTGATTATACCGCAAAACGGCAGCGGCACATGGCGCAACGTGCACAAAAACAAAATGCATAAATCCAATTAATGTAAACATACCTGTAGCGGTGTGCGTGCCGCCTGGAGCTGCAGGGCGGACGACTGGTGAGGAGACAGAGGAATTTGTTATTGGCAGGCGACTGTTGTATCACGTGAGTGCTTCAGCCAATGAGGGCGAACCACTCACGGCCACGCCTCTGCCACACCACCTCTCCTGTAACCTTCACTGCCGAGGCTCTTTAATCAAGATGCCACTCGGCGGCAGGGTGACGGCACAGGATAGCGCTGCCACCCCGCAACCCTCTTGGTATAAATCGAGGCCTAATTTTCCAGTGCTCGGCCCCTTTTTCTGCTCATTTACCTTTACCTACGGGATTGAAGCACGCGACGTGGACAGAGACGGCACAGATGCCTTCATTCAGCGGGTTGTGAGTTAATTCACTCAGACTCACCGGTTGCAGCACTTTTTGTTCCAGCCAGTGTGGACCAACGAAGTAAAGCCTCAGGACCGGAGCCACGGGAAGTACCTGTAGCATCATGGTGGAACTCCGTTGACGCGGGATCAACTCCTGGACGGTACAGGTTAGACACTGCTCTCCTTGTATTTGGCTCCCTGGTGGTCTTCGGTGAGGCATTTTTGGCCACTATCAAGCCACACAAGCTTGGTATACTATCAGATGTGCGTCTATTAGCCTTTATATGACTATCCTTTCTACATCTGTTTATTGGATTTCAGATGGTCTATGCCATGGACTCACTGTCTATTTTAGCAGCACCAATTATGGATTCACTTCCAGTTTTATTTGTACTCCACGAAAGAAGATTACTTTGGCCACCCACATCAGCCCCCAAGATGTAGTGCAGAGTTGTAGCAGCATTTACTGGAACAGAAGCCCCATAATTACATTTAAAAGGTTTGTTTAATGAAAGTTCTTCATAGATATACCACTACACAAGGTTTTGAGACCTTACAGCAGGCCACAACACACACACATGCACACTATGCTTCGGAGGTCTACAAACTGCATATAAAAACTCATGTTAATTTAATATAAGTTTAACAGGTTCTTAAATCTTAAGTGAATTTACAGGTCTACCACAGGTCTCCAAACGTCTCTACACCCCACAGTCACGTGGTTCAACGGCCATAGATCATTTTGGATAATGGTATGCAAATGAGCACACCGAGTGTGACACACACTTCCTAATCGTGTTGAACGTGGATACTTATATAGCTTTGCCTGCTACATTACACAACTTGGGCAGCCTGCAATAAACCCATCCCCATGACGTACGAGACAGGTAAAACTCCCTAAGGCAGACAGAGAACATGTGATTCCTCCACTTGTCACCTGCCTCGTCAATCCACGGATCTGAAATATCTTGTGACATACGAGAACATAAACTATTTTTTTTTTCCATCAGCAAAAACTGTTAGGAGACATCATCACTTTAAATCAGGCATAAAGATGTGATTAATTTTGACTCAAGTCACTTGGGCTCATGCAAGAGTCGGCACGCCACCGGCAAAGCCTTTTTAAAGAACATTTATTGAAATGACAAGAGCAGTGTGCCCTAAAGGAAACACAATGCGAAAACGCTGCTCCTATGTATGTTACCATCATAAACACATACGTACACAATCTTACTAATTATTATTATACAGTAATATTGGATGTTGCAAATATGGTACCCTTATTCGGCACTTTTCACATTAGACCATGTGGTATATGCAATGTGGTATATTGTGGTATATTGGTATATACCAATACAAAGTCACAGCAAGACTATTTTTGCATAGGATTAAATTTGTTCTTGTAGGTTGTGATAACTTTTTCATAGAGCAGATTAACTAACATGTTAAGTAGAGAGATTTCACAACCTCACAGGTCTCTTCAAGTGTACTCATTTTTTAGGTTTAAACTGCATTATATTAATAGGACTTGATGTTACAATGTATTTTTAGGAATTAGAGGCTATGCATGGGATTAGATAAACCATTTAAAAATTGACCAACAAGAGGATTCATCATAGATGAGCTACATACGTGTATAAGGCCGCGCGACGGCGACAAAGCGGAAACTGGAAGTCGGCAAAATTTGATTTTTCAAGGGCTGTCGCGTCACGTGACGGCCCTTCAACAAATCAAATAACCGGAATCCCGCGACGCGGCGAAAAATAACTTTCGCCGGAGGCGACAGGTGACGTCACCCGCCGTGTCGCCATCGACGGCACTATAGGCACGGCCTAAGACCTCACCAGTCTGTATTCATATCAGTAGTCAACACAAGGCAGTAGCAATGCTTTTTTCAGCAGGGAATACCATGTAAATCACAGCACTTCTGAATCAGCGCATCATTTATTTGCAAATTACAAAGCTCCTGTCCACAATCAGGGCAACTTCTAACAAAACGCTTGTCAGGAAGCCTTACTCTGGTAGTCTGCTCATCTCCATCCTGATCCTTTGATGTCCACAATTGTATGCAGCTTTAGCACCTTAACGCGTTGACCGTAAGGTGGACACCTCTACCATGTACCTCTCCTGTACCTAGTCATCCACTTACTGAATGAAAGGCACTCTAGCTTTAAAGAAAGCAAATATGGTTTTAATATAATATTTCAGAGAAGTCGCCTGTAGTTTTCAGAATCTCTTGCTGGGCACCTGATTTACAGCTTGAGAATGTGTCCAAAAAAAACCTGTAAGCCTCGGCAGGACTTCACTTAAAAAGAACTGCAAAAAGCACAGCCTGTCAGCTCTGCGTTTCTCGCATAAAAAGCTTCCTGACAAGTGCTACCTTCTATTTTTATGCTGCTTTGTTACTTCTAAATTAAAGGCTCTTGATTGCTTCTAATCGTATTGTGGAGTTTCTCTCATACACCAAAACATAATGGCTTAAAAACAGGAAAGAAAACGGGAAACGCACGCAGAGACCTTCTAGTCTGAAAGCTGCAGTTTTTAAAAAACAATTTTAAAAAAAATTCCCATTCAATATGTGCATCAATACAATCTGCACACTGACGTGATTAGCTAAGTTTGCCGATCGATCCGTTCTCTTGTAATCGATCGCTGAAGATTCGGCTCGAGGGTTCAGGGGAGCGCTAACTTTTTGTGCTGCGACCCCCGTCTTCCCTTCTGCGTTGCCCGTGGCCCCCCCAAACCCCCACACCGTAGAGCTGCGTCAAATGACGCTGTGGGGTCATGTGAAGTCATGTGAAGTCATGTGACCCGCGGCATTATTTGACGCGTGTGACATCACGTCACATGGCGACGCGTCACAGAGCGGCTGAATCTGGGTAAGTAAAGTGTTGCAGAGGCCTCACGCGATCCCCTGGCATTGAATTGAAATGCGGTGGGGAAAAGCGCAGGGCCTCTGCAACCACCCTCGCCCCCCCAGCAAAATCTTCCGTTCCCCTGGGGGGTGCCCCTTGCTTATATCACTGTTAATATTGCAGAAGGTGCAAAGTTCTGTGTGGAAGATCATATGATGAGGCAGGCACTAGATACAATGTGTGCACTGCTAGAGAGAGGGCAAAAGGGGTGTGCTAGAAGAGCCTGTGCAGAAGAGAAAGGGATGTGACATTGTAAATGGTTGCTATAGAAACAAATGCTTATTACGTTAAAAATGTCTTTAAAAATGTGTTTGTTTTCAAAAAAAATGCTACAAGAATTTTCTCATAGTACTGAACTGATTTATAAATATAAATAAATAAAAAAACACACAGGATATTGCTTGAACTGCAGCTTCAGGCCTCAAACTTTAATTTTGAAGTATAACGTTATAGGTTTCTTAACAAGTCGCACAAAACTTTTTTCTATGAAGATATTTTCCTACACAAGGTATATTTTTGCAAGGACATTACGATCTGTCGAGAGAATATTCCACAAACAGAATGTGAAAAATATTACAATACCAATATCCCAATATTTATTCGGAAAACTGCGCCATGGTGACAGAGGGGAAAAATCAGATCGGAAAACAAAAGGTGACGGACGCAGTGGTCCGGCCTACCCAACCACATAATGCGGTGGTAAAGTTATATCAGCGTTCCCAAAAAGGGACAGAGGGTGTGTCTAGCACTGCCCTAAAATACTCCTACTCCCTGTGCCGAGCTGTGGATTGATGGGGGCAGCTTAAAGCCAATTTTGGTCAGCATTTTGATAGCCCTTACCTCTAAGTGATATCACTGTCCTAATTTAAAGACTACACCCCCAGTTTTGTTTTTAATAATTATTGTTGTTAGCAGATGGGTTATTATCAAACACCTTGCCAAATATACATGGTGATGCAGATATCAAATCTTCAACTCTTAACAGGTTAATCATGTGGCCTTACCGTTTATTTTAGTTCAAATTCAATATGTCACAGAACACTTTTCCTACCATTTTAAACAACAGTTTTAGCGTTAAAGTTATATTTAATAGTTCTATCCAATATTAAGGTCTTGAGTGACCCCCGCAAAAGCGAGATAAAACGGTTTGTAAACTTGTCTATACAGATACAGTGTCGCTACATCGTTTTTTCATCCACTTCTGTATTTAAACGTTGTGCTGCCATCATTAGCCAGAGAGATGGAGGAAAAGAACAGGAATTACCCAATAAGGTTAGAACTCAATGGACCCAAAGAATAGAAATGTATTTATTTTACACAGGAACTAAATGTAAAAAATTCTTTATTAATAATAATTTATATTGGGATTTTTTTCTGTCCCCCCCAATGGCTCTCAACATGCTCAGTGTGCGGTACAAAGAATTTTAAAGGCACAATTCTTGCCCCAACGATCTTACATTATGTTCGGGCCTGAGGCACAGGTAGAGAATGACTCGCAAAAGGTAGTAATGTTTGAAACCAGGCTCCCAAAGCCCATCTGTGTGTGTCATTATCTTTACTGAGCCACTCCGTTTAATTAGCTTCCTTAGGAAGATTTCAATCGAATAGTTCACATTTTCTGTCCACTACGCGAGACTGCAACTTCATAGAATAAGGGCTGGGACACGCTGCGCCCGGCGGCGCGGGCGGCCGCACGAGTGTTCCCCACAAGCAGGGGAATCCTCCCGAGCCAGTCCCAGTCCCCCCTGGCTGCACAGCTCACTACACTCTGTGACGCGTCAGCCGCTAGGGGATACAAGAGAATTGTAATCCCAAGCGGCGACGCGTCACGTGGTGTGGCTGTGAGCCAATGAGGAGGTGAGGCTTCGGGGAGCGGGGAGGAGGGTGTGGGGGGGAGCAGTGATTTTAAATAAACTGCAGCACCAAGGAAGTCCCTCCTGCTCCCTCCCACAGACTCCTCTTGGGGGGGGTCCCCTATCCGATTCACCCCCTGCTCCGATCCCCCGGGCTCCGATTCACCCCCCACCCACCCCCCCGTGTATATTTGTGAGTGTGTGAGTACCTGTCTGTGCCTGTCTGTGTGTGTGTGCCTGAGTGCGTGTCTGTGTGTGAGGAGTTGAGGGGCTCAGCGACAGCGGTTGAGGGGTTAAGGAGTTGAGGGGTTGAGGAGTTGAGGGGCTGAATGGCTGACGGGCGGTCCCGCCCCATCACGTCATGGCCGGGCCCCTCACGTCATGGCCGCGCCCCCCACCCGTTTTGTCCACGCCCCCCCGCTCGCAAAAATGGTCCCTTTGGACCGGAAAAAGCCCCTAGTGCCTCTCCACGCGCCGCCTATCTGCAGTGCGGGCGCGTGGCCTGAGGCAGCGGGGCCTTAGCCTAAGGGAGCAGCACCAGAACTAGAGATAAAATGTACAGTCATAACGTTGTTCCAATAGAACGACAATGGCAGATACCAAAATAGGTCAAAAAATTACAGCTGCTAAAGGATTTCACTGTGAAGGAATTAGACAAACTGAGAAAGGAAGAGCATACGATAAAAATATGTTTTCATTTTTTACAATTTAAATAAAAAAGGGGGGGGGGGGGAGATTTGTATGATCTACACCAGGGGTGTGCAAACTTTTCCCCGTGCGCACCCCTGGCTGCTCTCCACTGCGGCTCGGGCCCTGCCCTCCTGCATCAAATGGCGCGCGGGGTCATGTGACCCGTCACTGTAAGGTAAGTGTATTATAGAGGCCTCGCACGGTCCCCCGACATTTAATTTAAAATGCCTTGGGGGAGAGCACCGGATCTCTATAACTGCCGTTCCCCCCCCCCCCAGAAAATCCTGCGGCCCCACAGTTTGCGCACCGCTGGTCTACACCTTTAAAGCAAGAAAGAGAATGAGGAAGTTTGCACGTGTAAGCACGCTCCTTTCATCTTAGTATCCTATATAGAATGTGTACACTGACTCACCAACAATAAGGGGAAGTTCCCGTAACATACTAACTGCTCAGAAAAGCTTTTTAGCCGTCAAGCCGGACTGTGGAGATGGGGGTATTATATATTTATTTGTAAAATGGTTTACCAGGAAGCAATACATTGAGAGTTACCTCTCATTTTCAAGTGCGTCCTGGGCACAGAGTTATAACAATACCTGGATACATTAAATGAACGGAGGTTATACAGTCAATTCACAGACATTTCATTGGCAGATAGAGATACGTATGTAAGATTTACAGACAAGATTACAATTGTGTTAGAGGCCCTGCCTCAAGGAGCATACAATCTATAAGCCATGTAAATTGGAATATTCAATACAGGGGATAAAAGGGCTGGTGAGTTTCAGATTGAAATAGAGCAGCTTTAACATTACCAAACAGCAGCAATTGGCTTACACCCTTTGGCTGTGCCAAAGACTGTCCGCCTTTGGGGCAACGCATATGTAGACTGAAGGGGTTCTGGTTTAATGCAGCTGTGGTTTCAAATACCTTTCTCCTCCTGGGTCATTAAGATTTCAGTAGGCAGTGTTGACAACACACAGCAGTAAGCAAATGCAGATGTTCTGTGCAGAGGGGAGCAGCTCTTTGGAACCCTTTCAGGCTTTCATCTCAAAGGGTACCTTCCCATTAAAAGTGTTGTCCCACTTATGATCAAAGTTAGCTTATGATAGGAGTAGCTTAGTAGCTTAAAATTAAGTGATTGAGATCTAAAGCAGCGGTGCGCAAACAGGGGGCGCAAGACTGACTGCGGGGGACGCAGGGATTACAGAGGCCCCGAGCGCTTTCTGAAGGCACTTAAATTAAGTGTCGGGGAAGCGGCGAAGGCCTCTGTAAACCTCACTTACCTTGGCTACGGCGGCTTCTTAGACGCGTCGCCATGGCAACGTGGAGTCAAATTACGCCGCAAAGTCATGTGACGTCACGTTGGATGTCATGATACCGGAGTCGAGGTAAGGGGGGAGGGAGGCGCGGAGAGAGGGGAACTGCCGGCAGGGGAGCGCAGGGGGGAAAAAAGTTTGCACTCCCCTGATCTAAAGAAACAAAAAAAAAAGGGAGAATAAAAGTGAACTAAGGGTGAAACTCTGAAAATATCTTATTTCAATTTAATTTGCAATAGGGACTCTAAGGGTAAGTCCCCAGTGGCCGCTGCGGCACGCCTCACGCAAGGCACAGGCCCCTATGGAGCTGGCCCCAGATGGCGTGCGCACACAAGCCGCGATGCGCGACCGCCTTGACGAAGAGACAAGATTTTTGTCTTTTGGCGCAGCGGACGAGCATTGGCCACGTCATAGCAGCTGTTCAGCCAGTGAGGGCAAACCAGCCGTGTGACATCATGGCCGCACCCTCGCCGCACCCTCCCCGGTTGCAAGCTTTTTTCCCCCCCTGCAGCTCCAGCACAAGCTGCAGATAGCGGCCTGCACCAATGCACGCGCAGGAGCAGGTGTGCAGGGGCCGTAGCCTAAATGGAGGCGGATAAAAAGGATTGCTCCATCGAGAGCCCTGATCCACAAAGCTCCATTATGTGACCTAACGTAACGTTAAACTAACGTAACATCACATAAACCCTAACCGTGTCTCTTCAAAGGACAATAACAATGTTAATTTGTGTTTTCTCCCATAAAGAGCGTTATGACATGCAAAGGCGTTACAGTAACATTGCATACTCATGGTCTATTAACACAGAGACTTAACGATACTTTAGATAGGTCATACCTAAGCTTGGCGTTACTCCCACCCAGACCCAAACATTAATTTGACAGTGTCTGGATGGGTGAAATATAACAGTTGGACATTATTTAATGTACCGCGTTATTGCACTATCCTCTCTTAACTCGAGCTAAAGCCCTATTTTCGGGTCTGAAATCGGGGTAACGCCAAGATATACTAAATGTCATGTTATTGGAAGATACCGCAACATCACACCAAGCCAGGGTTGCGCAAAGTGGGGGGTGGGGGTTCGGCGGTTACAGAGGCCCCGTGCTGAGAGCCTCTGTAACGCACTTACCAGGCTTCAGTCCACGCGTTGCCATGGCAACGTCATTTGACACTGCGAGGTCACGTGATTAGTGGAAGGTGGGAGCGCGACGGGGGAGAGCAGCGCGACGGGGGAGAGCAGCGCAGGATGTTTGCGCACCCCTGCACTAAGCTAAAATAACGTGGCGTTACGTCTATGCTAATGAGATTTAGCACTGCCATGATCTTTGCATAATTGCCTTTGAATATACGCGTTGATGTGTGTTCTTGTGTTTGTTAAATCAGGCCTCATTGTGTGTGACGTTACACTGAGCTTTGTGGTGCTAGTCACTAGTGTTTCCCAACTCCAGTCTTCAAGTAACCCCAACAGGCCAGGTTTTAAGGATATCCCGTCTTCAGCACAGGTTGCTCAATCAGTGGCCGAGTCTTCGACTGAGCCACTGATTGAGCAACCTGTGCTGAAGCCGGGATATCCTTAAAACCTGGCCTGTTGGGGGGTGCTGGCGTTGGGAAACACTGTACTAGTGCGAGGGGCAACCATTTATCCATCTCTATGAATGAGGGCAAGAAGGAAAAAGAACAATGATAAAAAGGAGAGATCAGGCAGGTGTGAGTACAGTAAAATCCAGCCTAAACCTCATGTTACATTAATTACAAATACGGTCAGAATAAACTTTAAACAATTTAGTACAACGCTCTAGTAGTCTTATTGATCCTGAAATATTATTGATTTGTCGAACGCTGCAATACCTTTTAGTGGATCAACGAGCGTTTTCCATTAGTGTAGAAAGCCTTAGAAATGTCAACCCTTCCATCTCGCATGTCTAATCTCATTCTGTTAGAAGTCTCTCAGAATGTGTGAGGCCCGAGGTTTGAAAGCTCCGTACAGTAGAATTTCTTCTGTCAATAAATTTTATTGATCCATTGAAATGTCTCCAAGCCTACGATAAACCTTGCGAATATATTACTCAACACAAATACATTTACGCTTACATGTAGATTAAAATAACCCACCAATTACCAAGCTTCTACCCATTAACGTTCAGAGTGCCGTGGGTCTGACACTTTCAGGGTATGTGATCGCTCCAGGAGGGGTCACACGGTGGCGCCAGGCCCACGCCATACAAGGTACTCTAACATTTAAGAAACAGATGATTAAATCACATAATATTGTATTCTGCAAGGTGCTTTGGCACATGCATTCTAGACCCAGGAAGAAGAACATGGGTGGCCAACTCCAGTCCTCAAGGACCACCACTGTCCGGTTTTAAAGGTATCCCTGCTACAGGACAGGTAGCTCAATCAGTGGCTCAGTCTTCGACTACAGTACGGTATCACGGTTAGATCAATTTGGGTCTATACAAGGCTGCACCTTTAAGTAGCCAACATGACAACTTTGTTGATGCAACCCTCTAACAATCATTTTGTGTGTTCTATACGGATGAATAGCATTTCTTCTTTATTGCGTTACTACCAAGCGATATCTACTTGCATTTGTTATTTATTAATAAAAATATTTTACCAGGAAGTAATACATTGAGAGCTACCTCTCGTTTTCATGTATGTCCTGGACACAGAGTTAAGGTGACAAATAATACATGGTTACAAATAGTTACATAAGTGAACAGGGAATACATTATATACAAGACATTGAATGCACAGTTAAAGAAAATATATGTTATAGGCGTATGTAACAGTTACAGACCAGATTCAAATGTGACACAGCCTTAGTTTTTAAAGAACTTAAACTGGTGGCGGCTGTGAGAGTCTCCGGTAGGTTGTTCCAGTTTTGGGGTGCACGGTAAGAGGGGGAGGAACGGCCGGATACTTTGTTGAGCATTGGGACCATGAACAGTCTTTTGGAGTCAGATCTCAGATAAGTGCTGCATGTGGTAGGGGTGAGGAGCTTGTTCAGATAGATGGGTAGCTTGCCCAGAAAGTATTTGAAGGCAAAACAGGAAAGGTGAACTTTGCGCCTAGGCTCAAGTGATGACCAATCTAGTTCTTTGAGCATTTTGCAGTGATGTGTGTTGTAGTTGCATTGGAGAACAAAACGGCATATTGAATTGTAGAGGGTGTCAAGTTTGCCAAGGTGGGTTTGGGGTGCCAAGCCATATACTATGTCTCCATAGTCGATAACTGGCATTAGCATCTGCTGTGCAATACGCTTTCTGACCAGGAGACTTAGGGAGGATGTGTTCCTATAAAGTACCCCTAGTTTG
This sequence comes from Ascaphus truei, assembly GCF_040206685.1. Lineage (NCBI taxonomy): Eukaryota > Metazoa > Chordata > Amphibia > Anura > Ascaphidae > Ascaphus > Ascaphus truei. The sequence continues at coordinate 23,382,352 of NC_134487.1, forward strand.
GCATAGGTTTTGGATGTCAGCGTACAATGTGCATTCCGAATGTTAAGTGGGAGTCAAACCATATGCCCAGGTATTTAAAACTAGTAACATGAGTTAGGGTGGCGTTAGCATTGGTTCTGATCTGGTGCTCAGTCACTGGAAGCTTGAAAAATTTAGTCTTGGTCCCAAATACCATTGTTACAGTCTTGTCAGTGTTTAAAAACAGTTTTGGGAAATCCAGTTGAGTCTCAAAAAGTCAGACTGAAATATGTGTTCAAGGTCGGAGAGGCTATGGCTGTGTGCATATAAGATTGTGGCGTAGCCATCGGGGGTGTGATGCAAAATAAAAATAGGGTGCCGAAATACCGGACCAAAAAAAAAAGAAAGAAAAATAATTCCACCTCCAATAATCCAGGGATAAAGCCTGTTTAAATCATCCACTAGCAGCGTAATTGCCAGTAAGCCCATCAATAATGAACATGTTGCTTGGATGCGCAGTGGAATGCGTGTTCCAAACACCTGTACATTTTCAAGAAATGTTCTTGCTAGTTGGCTCAATGACCGTTGGCCATCTTAACCCAATCGATGCTGGCAGCAGAGAAGTTATAGTTTTGTGTGATGCAAGCAAACTGTATAAATAAACGTTGAAAAAAAGAATATGTGGAGAGATCTTGAGTACTGAAAATAGAGAATTAATGCTGCGACAGTACACCAATCACTGTACAATGTCCTATTAATACCAAAAAGGTAATCTGCCTCATGGAACGATGCCCAACTATGGTGGTTGCACTTGGCACCAGCAAAAGGACCTATGTATCCACAAAAAACGCATATACATATAGTGGTCATAGAGGTAAAACTCATTAAATGCATTTTTACCTTTTTTCATGAAAGAAGGCTTGGTAAAGAAGAAAAATTCTATTGATTCATTAAAGACATCTATTCTTCAGAACTTATATCAAAATACCTTCCTTTTTAAATACAGAATTTGTCCCGTGAAAAACAACATTTGATCGCCTTTTCCGCAGTACTCAAAGTAGTTAATTACTTTTACCTCTACAACGATGATATAAACAGTTGTGTGAAAAAGAAAGTACACCCTCTTTAAATTCTATGGTTTTACATATCAGAACATAATAATCATCTGTTCCATAGCAGGTCTTAAAATTAGGTAAATACAACCTCAGATGAACAACAACATATGACATATTACACCGTGTCCTGTTTTATTTAACAAAAATAAAGCCAAAATGGAGAAGCCATGTGTGAAAAACTAAGTATACCTTATGATTCAATAGCTTGTAGAACTACCTTTAGCAGCAATAACTTGAAGTAATCGTTTTCTGTATGACTATCAGTCTCTCACATCGTTGTGGAGGAATTATGGCCCACTCTTTACAACGTTTTTCGCCAAACGTGGCGCTGTGCACTATGGCCAAATATCTCAACATTGGTCTCTTTTGTCCAAAGGACATTGTTCCAGAAGTCTTGTGGTTTGTTCAGATGCAACTTTGCAAACCTAAGCCGTGCTGCCATATTCTTTTTAGAGAGAAGAGGCTTTCTCCTGACAACCCTTCCAAACAAACCATACAGGTACCGTCATGAACTTTAACATTCAACATGATAACTGAGGCCTGTAGAGTCTGAGATGTAATTCTTGGGTTTTTTGCAATTTCTCTGAGCATTGCACGGTCTGACCTTGGGGTGAATTTGCTGGGACGTCCACTCCTGGGAAGATTGGCAACTGTCTTGAATGTTTTCCACTATTGAATAATCTTTCTCACTGTAGAATAATGGACTTTAAAAATTGTTTGGAAATAGCCTTATAACCCTTCCCAGATTGATGGGCAGCAACAATTGCTTCTCTAAGATCATTGCTGATGTCTTTCCTCCTTGGCCTTGTGTTAACACACACCTGAAAGCACCAGACCAGCAAACTGCTAAAACTTCAGCTTTTATAGAGGTGGTCACACTTGCTGATGATCAATTAATCACGGGCATTTGATTAGCAGCACCTGTCTGCTACTTGGCATCTTAATTCATATGGAAGCAGTAAGGGTGTACTTAGTTTTTCACACATAGCTTCTCCATTTTGGCTTTATTTTTGTTAAATAAATCATGACAGTGTAATATGTCATGTGTTGTTCTTTATCTGAGGTTGTATTTAACCAATTTTAAGACCTGCTAAGGAGCAGATGATTGTTATTATGTCCTGATATGCAAAACCTTAGAATTCAAAGCTTTCTTTTTCACAGAACTGTACAATCCAGCTGACACGGTCTGTGGTGCCCTACCACTGAAGATGTGTCGCGCGCACAATTTTGATGACACTTAAAGACTACTGCTGTCAGTTTGCCAAATATTTGTCTGATACAAATAAAGGCTTCTAGCCCAGTTCTGAAGTGACCCTCACCCTACAATTCTGCAATGTTCTTAACATAACATGATAGAAATTAGGCAAATGCATAAAAGATTAACCCAAAATATTTTATTTATTTTTATTGGTGCATTTACTGCTCTCCCCAAGTGCTGAATGTGACCTTAAGGGATCATTCATGGCTTTGAAGGCGCTGGGTCGCAACCATGGGGCCGCCACACAAGCAATCACGTGGTCGGCAATGCAACAAGGTGTCTTACAATGAAAACTATGCATCAACATGCTATTCAATATTACATGTCATTCCAAAACAGCACATCTGTTAAACTAGGTTGATGAATTAGCTTATAAAACAAACATGTTCAGTGAAGCAGGACACACCAGAAAATAAGGTAAAATAGTTCTAAGATATTGGGTTGACAACTGCCATGTCTGATCTTTAAAAAGTAAACCACATCATGATTTTTTTTTTCAAATAATCAGAACACATTTCTAAATTTCATTCAGAATTAACCCTTTCAATTTACACATTCCATTTCATAATATTTTATGTTATGTTACATGTCTTAATTTTTTTCATTATTGTACTCTTAAGATTTATAAGTATGTATATATTTAATTATATATGGTCTTATAAATATGCAAGTGTAAAAAGTAAAACATTATATCGGGCGACATTGGATTGTTTCAAGAAACATTATTTTAAACTTGCAGGTATCATTTTGTTATCTTCGCGTTTAACTTACTGAAAACTTCAATAAAATCTTATATTCTTCTTCTTAAAAAATTTTTTAAAAAATAAACTTTACTTTGAATTTTTCACAATTGCATTGCTTGTCCATTTGACAACCAAACGGTTAAACAAAAACTAACATTATCAGACCAAATCTAGAACAGGGCAAACTTCTCATTGTGACCAGATTGTTGTACGTGTATATGTCTACACCAATGTTTTCCAACTTATTTTGCTTAAGAAACCCTATGAACAAATTGTGCAAAACCCCAACCATTGCATTGTAAGAAACCCCGACCTCTCTAATAGCACGTCTGAGATCAGATGCATTGTAAGGAACCCCAACCCTCTCTAATAGCACGTCTGAGATCAGATGCATTGTAAGGAACCCCAACCCTCTCTAATAGCGCGTCTGAGATCAGATGCATTGTATATTCTTCTGCATTTGAAACAATTTTCATATTACCTGAATATTGCAGGGAACCCTTTAGGTACGCCCGCGGAACCCCTGTTGAAAATCACGCGTGGCTTGGAACACAATTTAGAAATAAATGTGAAAACAGTTTAGTTACGTTAAAAACATTATTTTTATTAACGTATCCACTTAAATGATGGTTATATTGTTAACCGTGCATTATAGCACTTCTCAGCAGACTGCGGCCCTTATACTATAAACTGCATCGGCGCAATCACAGTTTGTAGCGCAAGGGCCTGAGTGAGAGCGTGTGCGTTTAATTAACACCTGTTATTATGCCACATCACCTCATACAGAAGATGCGCATCGTTTCTTCAGAGAAGCCCCTGAGGGTGCTCCCTGGGGAGATCGCATTACTGTCAGGTGAGATATTTATATTAACTTTAAGCATAAAAGCACCTAAAGAAAAATTCATGTATCCTTTTGCTCGAAAGGTTACATCTGTAAGAAAGCCATGTAGTATACAGTCTGCTGTGAGCTCCATGTATATTACAGCCGGCAACACACAACTTCTGCCATGTTTTACTGGCTTCGTTTTATCACACAAATGTCATGTCTGTTTAACATGTTTTGTTCCCCTGTAATATGTACAGCGGATTTGTACAGACTTGGTTAACCCTTTCACTGACTAACGGGTATGTAACGCTGCTGAACAAGGAGAGTTTGAAACAGTCACGTAAAACACGTCCCTTGCGTCATTTGATATGTTATATCATTGGCAAATTAAGGTAACAAGCATCACAGAAAACGCATTAAATACAGAAGTGTGTTAACAGCCAAACCAGAGGAATGAATGTGACAACAATGTCCAAGTTGCAGTGAAAATGGAGGACTTGCAAAACAAAAATCACAATGGGAGACATTTTAGGAGATGCCACAAAATAAATGCTCATTTATCAACATTTCTCCAAAACCGCGCTTCTGGACAACTCCACAAAAAGCTATTATTTGGTCCAGGTGAAAAGGGAAAGTAAACAGAGTCTTTGGAGAAGAACGTGATTAATTAATACTTTCATTTAACCTCCAGGATCCAACATATTGTATTCTGCATTTCAAGGGAAGTGAATTAATGTATTTGTATCTTTTATCCTAAATGCACCAAAACACGTTATATCAAGATTCCAAAGTGCAAACTTACCTTCTAATTTAAGATTTGTTACTGTTTATCTATAAAATCACCAACATATTCCACAACACAACGCATATTGCAAAAAATAACAAACCCTGCTAGAAGTACATCTTATTATATTATCACGTCACTCTAACCACATACGGTAGGTAAGGACATCCATGTTCAGGAGGGTTCACCATTTAAACAGGTTGTAATTATGGAGTCAGGAAATATTAATTACTTTGCATTGGTTTCCAAAACATGAGGCAGCAAAAGGTGGTTAACTATTTCAGTGGCAGACACTGCACAGACCTTGCGCACCAAGAGTGAATTCTGATGTGCCAGCAAATGCTGCTTATATTCTGTTTACACGTGTAAGATTCAGATCATAGAAGAGTTCATTTATTATGCTTGGCCAATCATTTCCTTCCTATCCCCTCAAGACAATGTAAAATACATCTTTGCCCACATTTAGAGATATAGATATATAGAGAGAGAGAAAGCCGAAACGTTGATTCACGTTTTTGAGATTGAAGTGCGTGGATATATACATACATACATACAAAGAGACACACGTCAGCGTAGCAACTAGACCAATATATTAACCACGTGTGATTCTACAGTAAGGTTGGGGGAAGGAGGGAGTCACAATTATACATATAAAACATTTGTATTGCACATGTCTACTATTCACATATGTTTTTACACACATATATATATATATATATATATATATATATATATATATATGATTGGGACCCTCAACATTGCTGTAGAATCTCATTTATATGCAATATATTGGTCTAGTTAGTAAGAGTGCTGACTTGTGTGTGAGCGAGCACACACACACACATGAAAAAAAGAAAAGCTATGAAAAGGAGGATTTTCCTATTTTTAATAAAAACCACCAATACAACTTTAAGAAAATCAGATAAAGTCAGTCCTAATTATAACAGACGAGACTGAATGGCAAATACACTCCCCTTTTTAAAGGAAATGCCACAATATTTCCCCTTTGCTGTATGAAAACGCACAGCTGTGCAAAGGCAAGGGGTTAATGTGGAACTGAAGCGATAAGCAATGCAAAACTGCAGCACGATAACACTACAAGATCAATTCATTGCAACAACAAACCGAAAGATGACCGCTTAAAAAGGGATTTGAAGATTAAATACTTTTGATGGCTCCTACCTTTCTTCTCTGTGGCTGCTCTACGCCTTGATGGGGAGACCAGTTCTTTTACAATCTGCAAGACTTGAATCATCGCTAGTTAACAAGACAAGATGCCAGCTGCTCCTTCATACATAAAGCCAACAGGTTTCATCACTGGAGCTCATTGTATTCTCCCCTCTGTGAGCTCGAGCAATGCGGAGAAGGAGGCTCATATCACCTTCTCAGATATGCTTCCCTACATTCTTTTGAAGGCTTTGAGGCAGCCTTCAGGAAAGCAGCAGCCAGTATATATAGGCACGTCTGCTGGAGCAGACACTACTGTGAACAGTAAAATAAACTATATATACTATACAACACTAAAATATGCAAAAAAAAGCTACATTTCTACCCAAATTACAGCCGATTGGTACTTTTATTTTCCTATTACCTCCTTTTGCATTCACATTATACACAATAGCAAGGGATATTTCCAGATCAAACTCACTGCCACCAAATCTCCTTAGAAACAGGCAACTAAATATTCCAGCCCAGTGTTCTTCCACAATTTAAGAAATGTCTCCGGGAGAAGCAGAGGCAGCACAATCCACAATGAGAAAAGTTTGTCACAGAGTAAGGATGGTTTGAATGTGTTGTGTTCAGCATCTGCCGCCCAGAAAGTCTCCGGAAGCTCACACTTCCGATGCTACGGGCAGCCCCAGAGCGCTTCCTCGCACTCTCATCATAGTGCACCTCTGACATCCCATTACGTGACCAGAATACTTATCCAGCAGCATTGATTACGGCCCACTCCTCTCCACAAGAGGCATCAACAGCAGAACACGTACCTTCAAGAAACCTGTAGTAAGTGCCAGCAACACCTTGAAGCAGGGGTGGCCAACTCCAGTCCTCAAGGGCCACCAACAGGTAAGGTTTTAAGGATCTCTCTGCTTCCACACAGGTGGCTCTATCAGTGGCTCAGTCAACGGCTGAGCCACCTGTGCTGAAGCAGGGATATTCTTCAAACCCGACTTGTTGGTGGCCCTTGAGGACTGGAGTTAGCCACCCCTGCCTTAAAGCATTCACATCTAGAAGTCACTAAAATTATCAGTTTCCATTTGGCAACCTTTACTGGAGTTGCAATAAACTGCAAGCATTCTGCCATGTAACACCGTGTTCTACATCCAATCAAGCGCAAGTATTCTGCCATGTAACACCGTGTTCTACATCCAATCAAGTGCAAGTATTCTGACATGTAACACCGTGTTCTACATCCAATAACGTGCAAGTATTCTGCCATGTAACACCGTGTTCTACATCCAATAACGTGCAAGTTTCTGCCATGTAACACAGTGTTCTACATCCAATAACGTGCAAGTATTCTGCCATGTATGTAACACCGTGTTCTACATCCAATCACGTGCAAGTATTCTGCCATGTAACACCGTGTTCTACATCCAATAGCGTGCAAGTATTCTGCCATGTAACACCGTGTTCTACATCCAATAACGTGCAAGTATTCTGCCATGTGACACCTTGTTCTACATCCAATAACGTGCAAGTATTCTGCCATGTGACACCTTGTTCTACATCCAATAACGTGCAAGTATTCTGCCATGTAACACCGTGTTCTACATCCAATCAAGTGCAGTATTCTGCCATGTAACACCGTGTTCTACATCCAATAACGTGCAAGTATTCTGCCATGTAACACCGTGTTCTACATCCAATCAAGTGCAAGTATTCTGCCATGTAACACCTTGTTCTACATCCAATAACGTGCAAGTTTCTGCCATGTAACACAGTGATCTACATCCAATAACGTGCAAGTATTCTGCCATGTGACACCTTGTTCTACATCCAATAACGTGCAAGTATTCTGCCATGTAACACAGTGTTCTACATCCAATCAAGTGCAAGTATTCTGCCATGTAACACCTTGTTCTACATCCAATAACGTGCAAGTATTCTGCCATGTAACACCTTGTTCTACATCCAATAACGTGCAAGTATTCTGCCATGTAACACCGTGTTCTACATCCAATAACGTGCAAGTATTCTGCCATGTGACACCTTGTTCTACATCCAATAACGTGCAAGTATTCTGCCATGTAACACCGTGTTCTACATCCAATCAAGTGCAAGTATTCTGCCATGTAACACCGTGTTCGACATCCAATAACGTGCAAGTATTCTGCCATGTAACACCTTGTTCTACATCCAATAACGTGCAAGTATTCTGCCATGTAACACCGTGTTCTACATCCAATCAAGTGCAAGTATTCTGCCATGTAACACCGTGTTCTACATCCAATAAGGTGCAAGTATTCTGCCATGTAACACCTTGTTCTACATCCAATAACGTGCAAGAATTCTGCCATGTAACACCGTGTTCTACATCCAATCAAGTGCAAGTATTCTGACATGTAACACCTTGTTCTACATCCAATAACGTGCAAGTATTCTGCCATGTAACACCTTGTTCTACATCCAATAACGTGCAAGTATTCTGCCATGTAACACCGTGTTCTACATCCAATAACGTGCAAGTATTCTGCCATGTAACACCTTGTTCTACATCCAATAACGTGCAAGTATTCTGCCATGTAACACCTTGTTCTACATCCAATAACGTGCAAGTATTCTGCCATGTAACACCGTGTTCTACATCCAATAACGTGCAAGTATTCTGCCATGTAACACCTTGTTCTACATCCAATAACGTGCAAGAATTCTGCCATGTAACACCTTGTTCTACATCCAATCAAGTGCAAGTATTCTGCCATGTAACACCGTGTTCTACATCCAATCACGTGCAAGTATTCTGCCATGTAACACCTTGTTCTACATCCAATCAAGTGCAAGTATTCTGCCATGTAACACCGTGTTCTACATCCAATAACGTGCAAGTATTCTGCCATGTAACACCGTGTTCTACATCCAATAACGTGCAAGTATTCTGCCATGTAACACCTTGTTCTATATCCAATAACGTGCAAGTATTCTGCCATGTAACACCGTGTTCTAAATCCAATCAAGTGCAGTATTCTGCCATGTAACACCGTGTTCTACATCCAATCAAGTGCAAGTATTCTGCCATGTAACACCGTGTTCTACATCCAATCAAGTGCAAGTATTCTGACATGTAACACCTTGTTCTACATCCAATAACGTGCAAGTATTCTGCCATGTAACACCGTGTTCTACATCCAATAACGTGCAAGTATTCTGCCATGTAACACCGTGTTCTACATTCAATAACGTGCAAGTATTCTGCCATGTAACACCTTGTTCTACATCCAATAACGTGCAAGTATTCTGCCATGTATGTAACTCCGTGTTCTACATCCAATCACGTGCAAGTATTCTGCCATGTAACACCGTGTTCTACATCCAATAACGTGCAAGTATTCTGCCATGTAACACCTTGTTCTACATCCAATAACGTGTAAGTATTCTGCCATGTATGTAACACCGTGTTCTACATCCAATCACGTGCAAGTATTCTGCCATGTAACACCTTGTTCTACATCCAATCAAGTGCAAGTATTCTGCCATGTAACACCGTGTTCTACATCCAATCAAGTGCAAATATTCTGCCATGTAACACCGTGTTCTACATCTAATAACGTGCAAGTATTCTGCCATGTAACACCTTGTTCTACATCCAATAACGTGCAAGTATTCTGCCATGTAACACCGTGTTCTACATCCAATAACGTGCAAGTATTCTGCCATGTAACACCTTGTTCTACATCCAATAACGTGCAAGTATTCTGCCATGTAACACCGTGTTCTACATCCAATCAAGTGCAAGTATTCTGCCATGTAACACCTTGTTCTACATCCAATAACATGCAAGTATTCTGCCATGTAACACCGTGTTCTACATCCAATCAAGTGCAAGTATTCTGCCATGTAACACCTTGTTCTACATCCAATAACGTGCAAGTATTCTGCCATGTAACACCGTGTTCTACATCCAATAACGTGCAAGTATTCTGCCATGTAACACGGTGTTCTACATCCAATAACGTGCAAGTATTCTGCCATGTAACACCTTGTTCTACATCCAATAACGTGCAAGTATTCTGCCATGTAACACGGTGTTCTACATCCAATAACGTGCAAGTATTCTGCCATGTAACACCGTGTTCTACATCCAATAACGTGCAAGTATTCTGCCATGTAACACCTTGTTCTACATCCAATAACGTGCAAGTATTCTGCCATGTAACACCGTGTTCTACATCCAATAACGTGCAAGTATTCTGCCATGTAACACCGTGTTCTACATCCAATCACGTGCAAGTATTCTGCCATGTATGTAACACCGTGTTCTACATCCAATAACGTGCAAGTATTCTGCCATGTAACACCGTGTTCTACATCCAATAACGTGCAAGTATTCTGCCATGTAAAACCTTGTTCTACATCCAATAACGTGCAAGTATTCTGCCATGTAACACCGTGTTCTACATCCAATAACGTGCAAGTATTCTGCCATGTAACACCGTGTTCTACATCCAACAACGTGCAAGTATTCTGACATGTAACACCTTGTTCTACATCCAATCATCTACCAATATTTGACCTACACTAAAAACTACCAGCGGACTCAATCCCTTTGCAAGAACAGCATTTGGGGGACTGGCCATCTCATCACCAAAAGACATTAAAAACAGACCCAAGTCCATGTACCACACTTGTTTCTCTCTCTCTCGGGGGTCTCTGTTCACCTACGGTATTGAACATGCCCTTTTCGTTGTAGGCAGGACTGACCCCTTTAACGCTTTCTGCAACACCAGCAGTGCCGGGAACAGCACCGGCCATGACGACATTCCCCCGTTTATTTCATAAGCACTACAGCTGGGAAGCCAAATCCCCACCATGGAAACATTCACGCTGTAATGTGCAACTACAGAAATAGTCCCTAGACAATCCCACCCATAGAAAAGCTTCACCTTCAAGCACTTCTCTATGCGCTGCACAGCGACAACTTACCTTTATAGAACTCAGCCCTCCAGAATGCATCGCTTGTAATGTTTGCTTTTTTTAAATAATGGCTGCCATATCCTCCTCCTGATGATTCAGTGTGTACAATATGAGGTCTAATGGACAGCACATGTGAAGAAGAAACCTATGAGGTTTCGAAAGCCCTGTACACTACAATCTATCTAGCATCTATAAAGAACTGTAATAATGGTCCGCTAAAAGGTATCACAACCTACAATTCTAATACAAGGTGTAAGAATTCTTTAACCAAAACAAAAAAAAATAGCCCAACACACAGATCGGACAATATTCTGCAGATGTGCCACACAGCGGGAATCTTAGGGAGAATACAAAGCTGTGTAATAGCACCTGTCCTGTTTAGCACAGGTTTGACAAGTAAAGGCTTGTTAAACAACTCATCATGTTTAGGTTCAAAATCTGTCATCAAAATGACAAATGCCAAGGAACGGGCAATCTCCACTTCTTCAGCCAGGGAGCAAACAATGCTGCAGTGATGTAGCAACAGAGATTTCACATTGCAGCACGTTTATGGAGATGGGTGCGATATGTACAGTACCACTGCATTATTAATGTGCACGGGACACATACAAAGGCCAATCATATTCTCAATGCTTTATAAAGGCAAAGCTCACTACCATGGGTGAAACAAAAATACCACAGAAACCATTCATTCACACAAACTGGAACTATATACAGAAGTCCCTTGCCTAAGCAACTAGTATGAAATTAGCAGGAAAAAAGGGTACTTTTTCACACTAACACACACTCGTCAGTTAAGATAATATAAATATATATGTCACAGGTGGTATAAATGCTTTCAAAATGTTGAACTATAATTTAAGTCTTTCAATGTCTCTAAAATTACATGGCAATAAGCTTGTGGCCCTTCTCATTTTAAATGTGGACAAGCCCTGTGGTAATCTACATCAGGCCAGTGCAGTGGGAGATGTTAGTTCTTTCAATAAAGCAGAGATTCACACGGCTCACAATTATTCTCATTTATCTTACCTGAACCAAGGGGGCACCCGGAGCTGATACAAGGGCCGTCAAGGTCTGGGGACCCCCAGGTTCGAGCAGCAAAATTGTTTTGTCGACCGGACAAAAATGCTCTCCCGGTGGACAGAAAACAGCCACGGGGGTCAGACTTGCATCTGTTGGCAAATAGAAAGCTGTAACATCACCGGGAGAAGTCGAGGCTTTCTATTGGTGACCCCAGCGGGGTCTTGTCACTTGGGCACGAGTGGGTCCCCCCCTGCTTCTGGTAAGCTAGACACATTTTGGTGGGGATTGCTGCATTAAGACAGGTTCAGTGCAAGGTCAGGTCTACGGTGCCCACACATTCTTTTGCTGGTTTTAGAGGCGTGACACCGCAGAGCAGTATTAGAAGTCAGTCTGCTCCTGTTTCCGCAGCTTCAAATGCTTCAACGTAGAAAGGAAAACTTAACATGGAGGCATCGATGGACAAGATTTGCCATGTGGAGCTTATCACAATGCGGGTCCATCTTGACATTCTCGAGTTTGGGGAAAGTTTAAGAAGCAATGTGGATAACGATGCAGAGTATGCGGGTTAGCCTCAGGCAACTCAAAAGCCAGTTACTAAGAAAACCGTCAGGAGTGGCCAACACACTCCTCAAGGGCCACCAACAGTTCAGGTTAAGGATGAGCCACCTGTGCTGAAGCAGGGCTAATCAGTGGCTGTGCTGAAGCAGAGATATCCTTAAAACATGACCTGCTGGTTGCCCTTGAAGACTTGAGTTGGCCACCCCTGCTCTATGGACAGCAGTGTTTCCAGAAACATCTACGAAAATAAAAACATTTTTTTTTTTTTAATTATAAAGTCAGATTAGAAAAAAGGAGAAAAGAAATAGTGGAACTTAACGATGGTCTAAAATCCTACAGATAGTAGGCAAAATAGGAAAACTCGGCCAGCCACGTTGTGAACTGCTGTGATTAATGTTTTTGTATACGTCACCATTTGTGCCCACTTCAAGGTAACCTTTACTTTCAGACTCCCCACAACCTGCTGTGGGTGACAAAGGCTCGTACAGTATCTGAAGCAGAAACGGATCCAGAGGAAAATTCCAAACCCCAAAACACACGCTTAAATCTGAAATCAGACCATTTCGGAAGAGTTCAGATCTCTGAATGCAGGATAGACTTCAATGGGGTTATTTATTAAACTGTCAAAGCTGTCATTTTTGGCAACCACCACAATTTAGGGTCCTATTTACTAAGTGGTGCTATGTCACCACGATTTAGGATCATATTTATATAAGTGGTGTTGTGCCATAAGACACATAGCCCACTCAGTTCAACAGGACAAAGTGTATTTGAGAGCAAGAAGGTTAAAGCTTAGCACCACTTGGCAAACATGGCCCATAATGTCTTAATTACATCACTGGTTCATTTTTATCCTTAGAAAAGCTGCACTATTAGGACATCTTTTTAACTCTCATACTTTACAAAGTAATAAAAAAAACAAAGACTGCGAATTGTTAATTCCATACGTTTATTTGAGTACTTTTGTAGGGAAGAGACTACGGTATCTGCTTGGGTTTTGTAGTTTTGGTGCGGGGCGAAAGAATTATAATAGGGAGCAAAATAGGCAAATATTTAAAAGAAGGAGGGCACAAAGGTGGTAAAAGGGACAGAGAGAGAAGGGGTGGCTCAGTGAGTAAAGACACTGACTGACACTGAGATTGCTGCAGGGGAGCCTGGTTCAATTCCCGGTGTCGGCTCCTTGGGCAAGTCACTTTATCTCCCTGTGCCTCAGGCACCAAAAACATAGATTGTAAGCTCTACGGGGCAGGGACCTGTGCCTGCAAAATGTCTCTGTAAAGCGCTGCGTACAATTAGCAGCGCTATACAAGAACATGCTATTATTATTATTATTAGAGTGTAGGGAAAGTTAAGGGAACCCCGATTTCCCTGCCCAAATCACATCCTACACCCCATCTCTACTCCACTTAACCCCCCAGGGGTGTGCCACACATTACAGCAGCCTCCTAAGGATTGAACCCTTACTTTGCAAGGCTACATGGTTTAGAATTAGTTTGTATGAACGGTGGTTACCAACTTGTCGAATCGGACATAAAATAAAATGTCTTTATCCCAAGATTGTTACACAATAAACACTTTGCTGAGAAAAAAGAACGGTCTGTGAGCCCATCAACTGGTTGTAAAACAGCATGGGAAATGCTAGACAGGCATGCAAGACCTTCTGCTAAATCAGTACTGTCACCCATAACACCATTTAGTGTCAGCAATAGAAAGCTATTCGAGAACAGGTGAGTAATGCAATTAATAAGGGAAAAACACTTCTCAAAGATCATTTAACTCTGAGTCATAGCAATCGTTGATTAAAAATAATATTGGTAAAATAAAGTCTCCAGCTGTATAGACATCAAGTCTATTACTATATAATGCTTCACATATTGTTGGTGGTCTATAGATAAAATTATTCATACACAGATGTATAGCAATTTTTCTGTTACACTTAGATACATGAGGCACCAAGTCATGCTCAGAGCGTACAAATTAATGTTAATATTTTAGTATTATGAAGGGAGACAGACGAGTTGCCAAAGGTCATACAGATCTGGTACTTTGTAAATGAGAAAAATTGGTTGAACAGCAGGATCCAAAGAAAAAAGCACCAATCAACTCACCAGGTATGGAAAACAAAAAAAAAAGTTTAATGAATCGCATAATAAAAAACAAAAAACAAACTAACACACAAGGACAAATTCCTCCCACGCGTTTCAGGCTCTGCAGCCCTTTCTCAAGGAGTACTTTGCCTCTAACAAAAGGTCTGTGTACTCCTCTATTATACTGATATTTCCCAGAAAGTGACAGCTTCATCCTTGGGTGCCTCACATGGAAGATTATTGCAATATTTATTTTGGAAGAGGACAGCACTAAAATGTCTGGGGGACAAAGCTAACCTGTACATTACTTGGGGACTAGAAAGGTCGTTAATATGTATTATAATGGACGCGGAACAGTTTTTAGCTCTGCGGTGTTAGTTTACCTGAATATAACAGAACGGCCTCTAAAAACCCAAACATTCGAAATTAGAATGTTAAGTAGCAGTTGATAAAGGTTATTAGTACTTTATATTACATATAAAGGGTAAAAAGATGCTATCCCAAATACTGTACCAAGATGTCTAAAGTTACAATAAATTGAAATGACATAATCAAAATAAATCACCCCAGTGATCAATACCAGCACAGCAGTTGGAAAATAAGGGTAATTTATTGGTCCAGAATACAGCTTGGGCTTCAGTCTGCATTCTGGACCAATAAATTACCCTTCTTTTCCAACTGCTGTGCGGTGCTGGTATACTAGATCACTCTGGTGATTTATTTTGACCTATACCTCTCTCGCTTTACCGTGCACCACGAATGCCATATTATAGGCATATCACTTTGTGCGAGCAGAGATTAGATGATATAGATACATACACACACACACACACACACACACACACACACACACACGTAAGAGAGGAGGTATGTACGGAGTTAGTCGATGCTATATTTAGTGTCTCCTTATGAATTGTATGTACTTTATGGTCAGTTCACCATGGTCTATATTTTTACCCTTTAGTGTTTCTATCTTGCCGGGTCGACTTTCAAGTCTGATATTTTTCGTATGAAGTTACTACAGCTTTTTCATGCTGTTCTGCGCATGCCTGATTTTAGGCACTTTCTGCCTGCTAGTAAGCTGAAACTCTTGGGTAATGTCAATTTGATGTCTGAGGCATAAGGAGAAATAAAGGGACATGTCCAGGGTCAGGAGTGCAGACAAGGATTCAAACCAGTTTCACCTGCTTAAAAGGCAGTATTCCTATCACTAAACTAGGCATTCAGCCCGTATCCCATTATACCTGCACCGTGCTTTATATCATTGCCATTAGTTTACATGGGGCTAAAGTCTAACTGCAATCTAATTCCTCATTTCCTTTTATACCCCCTCCTAACCAGTGGGTCCCCCAGACCTGAACCATGCTACTTCCAGCTTCAGGGATACCCCAGATCTCCAAACACATACTGGTTAAATGACCAGGTTTAAGTCTCTCTCCAGGGGAAATATGTCTGTCCAAACTGCAGAAGAAAAAAAAGAAGCCTCAACGTTCCTATTGGACGACGATTTAAAACCCCTTGCCAAACCAGTAATAAATACCAGCAACTACACTGGTAAAGTATCTCGGCAAAGGTGGGTCCCCCCAGAGCGGAAAACTGCTGCTTTAACCCTTTGAGTGCCCCAAGAGATAGTCACATCATGGGGTCTGGCACTCCTGGGCCCCCACAGCATAGAGGTTTTTTGCCCAGGGTGCTTTTTTTCCCCAGCTTTGATCGCGTTCCCACGGAGCGCGATCTGAACTGAAAGGAAATGGAGGACCCAGTCTTCCGTTTCCGGGCTAAGGGCCGCTGCGGTCACATGACCGTGCTGTGCCGCTCTGGTGCCGTGCCCCTGCGGCACTCAAACGGTTAAGTGAATGTGAAGCAGCAAACCCAGAGCGCACCAGAGGTAAGTATGATTGTATATTAAGCAGAAATAAAAAGTAAGTAGCAACTTACAATGAAGTAAAGTGATGTCAGTGGATCGCAGGTCACTGTGCCTTACGCCGAGTCGCTAAAGTAATGCGGTATTCGCCAACTTAAATATCAGCGCGCTGGGACTGGTTTGGCGTTTGGCGCGATCCTGCACTTCCGGGTTGTGGCTCAGCGCGGAGGCTCGGCGTGTAGGAGACTGGCGTGTCTCCAGAAAGGCTCCGTCAGGCACTGATCAAAAATCAGCTGCACTATGAAAGCTACGCGTTTTGAACATTTCCGTTCATCAGGGGGTGTATATGTACAGATGTTGGGCGGTGGGGGTGTACTGTGTGGGAGGGGGGTTTTCTGCTGGGCATTTCTTGCTAATTAAGTTCATTGATTATTTTTTTGTTGTTGTTTTTATATATACACACTATATTTATTCCTAAAGCCCCTAACCTAAATATGGCTGCCACGCCCTTCTCACTTGGCAACAGCAGCAAACCTCAAAGAAACAAAAATCTGAGAAGAAACATTTTTTTCTGATAAGATCCTTTGTATTTTGCTTGGACACCAGCTCTGTGCTGCCTGTTGGGGTGGAGAAAGTGAGAATGAAACACCTTGCCTAATTGTGGGAGGGTAGTTCCTCCTTTTTCAAGGTATATAATCTCCCAGTAAGGTCCCTGTAACTCACTTTACTTGCATACATGTAAGCATCTTCACTGGTATATGCCAGTTTTTAACTACACTAAGTTACATAAGCTTACACTTACAGTAGTTTATCAACCCCATCCGAGTATATTTCACATAACATTAGAATGCATTTAGCATAGGGACCTGCTATTGAGACTTACCTTGACGTTGGACCTGCTATTGAGACTTACCTTGACGTTGGTTATCAGGCCTAACATTATTTGATCAAAGGATGTAACCAAAAGTCTCCTTTGTCTTACAGACTTAGGTTTCACGATGTATATTTATTTTCCCATTTATTGTTAACCCAATGGGAGAAGCACAGGGATTCACCTTCTGGTTTTTCAAATTGTGGTTTAAAACAAAAAAAAAAAATATAAAAGGAGAGCAAGAACGTAACGTCAAAATAAAGTTTAGTTTTAGTTTGAAGCACAGGAAAACCAAACTGCTACAAGTCTTCTCGTAAATAACACAGCATATTTTAACGTACTGCTTGCGAGTGCTGGTCAAATTACTACTTAAACAAAAAATGTAAGTGTGAGGGGCTTGGTATCCTGCCTTTCATGTTCTGTAACACGGTCACAGCAGCACAGCCTTTGCATTTAAGCTCAATGTCAGTGGGAAAACCCATGTATGAGATGACCATGTACAGTATGCAATCCTGATCAAGAACAGGATCTATTCATTCTTCTATTCACAATGAATGCCTCCTATGCCAGTAGGGAGCACAGCTAGCACTGCTCAAACCTCTGGTAATGAACCAATCTGGTAATCTGGTGCAGATCGTATTCTGGGACCACTCTTACTATAATGGGAATCAATGCTGCATAGGACACATCCAATGTATATAATCACTCTAAAACTCAGCAGGTCTTGTTGTGGCTATAAAAGTCGATACTTTGACCTTTCCCTGTTGCCAGATGTACCATTGTGTAGCAACACACTGGGTTGGGATTACAGTTCATCACATGGTCAGAGCAGATAGCAGTTCTGGGCTGTACAGCAGTCACAACATTGCACATGAAATCTTCCACTGAGAGGGAGCAGCAAACTATAAAATGTGCATCTTTGCATCTTCAACAATTGTTAAAACCACCGATATATTGCCCATGAGACCTAACACCCACACAAACATAACATACAGGCTGTTGCAATCCCTCTGGTTTCAAAACACATTTGTGCCACGTTTTAATAAACATTGTCATGATCTGTACAGTGACTTTTTTGTCATTTAAAAACATCAATTACTTGCTTTTAATATTCAGAATTGTTTGGGAACATGGCAAGTATGTTTAGGTTTCAAGGCACATGTACAACAATATACAAAAAAAACAAGATGTTTCTGAATATAAATTACTGTCTTCTTTGAAACATACTGGACACCTAACAAGCTCTCATTGACTAAAAGACCATTTTACTTAATAGATATTTATACATATATATTTAGGCACTGTACTGTGTATGAGTTTCACTGGATGTGCTAAAACTGAGCTCTGTCTGTGTTTTATGTTCTGTCTCTGGTTTTAAATGTCTTCTTTGAAACCCTGTTTTAGTGCAGATTGCACATTTAAAGGAGAAACCCAGTTTTTTTTTCCACAAAATGAAAGGAGGGGTTTAGAAGGCTTATAGACTGACAGTATGCTGCTATCTGTCAGACACACGAACCATTTCATTCAAACTTCCAATTCAAATATTCAAGCAGCACAAATTCAATGGGCAGGAATCTTTTAATCTTCAGACATAATATAAAGAATGGCTTGACTTCGGAGGCTATCTGAAAAGCCTTTCAAATACAGTGCATTACTGTCTATTGGCTCTTCCAAGAAATGAATACAGGAATGCATTTATATCTTCCAATGACAAAAAAAAAATAGACAGAATCACATTTCTATACACAATGTATCCACCTAAGAACGGCAAAAAAAAACAACTGCATCAGGCTTTGCTGCTCGCTAATTTAAACCGCTTAACTATCCCTTCCTATTTAATTATTTACAGGTCTATTTGTGCTGTATTCAGCACCCATGTGGTGCTCACTATATATCTCCACAGTGCTTAAGCGCAGACCGTCTGGCAGAGGCGGTTAAATATGCCAGTAACAAAGGAAGGAGCGGGATTAGGGGGTATGATACCTTTTATTGCACCAACAAGTTAGTTGATATGTTACAAGCTTTCCAACCTCTCCGGGTCCTTCGTCGGGTCCCAGGTTTTAAAGTTTATTGCAATGGAGTTCCGCGTTTGCTTATTTTCTATAGTAAAAAAACTATATATATATCTTTAAATGTCGCTGCGCTTCAGGGGAGTTGGGAAGAATCCCTTCCACACTGAAACGTTTAGTGCAACCAACAGAACTAGGTTACAGAACTAAAATCCACCACTAATTTATGTTATTCCTATTACTTTTCTCCGGTTTTAGTTGCACACTTTCCCAAATGCAAATCATTCCTGCTTTGGTATTTCCTGCTTCAACATTCGTTATCGGTTCACTGCTAGAATATGTAGATTTGTTACAGACTGACCCCTTTTAGCGAACAAACAGCTGCTAGAACAGAAAGACAGGGACATCCTGACCCTGGGGCCATCTGATCTCTAATGCAGCAAAAACACCTGGCTCCGACCTCCCAATCAATGATCTGATCAAAGCCTGCTATCAGCCCTCGCTACAAGCACATCTGGAAGAACGTTCATCAAATGCCATATGAACATCAGTGTGCTGGTCCCTTGTGACATTAATTAAGCATATGGGCACTCAAAAAATTAAGCAACTTACCCATATAATGGATTTCCTTAAAGAGCTTTACATCAGACTTTAAGTGCAAATTCTACTTCCCCCCTCCCCCCCCCCCCTTTCAACGGGTATTCCATCATTCTTTATTTTATAAATGGAAAAAGATACCAAAGCATCGGGTTACAGTAGGAAAATTAAAACCTACAGGAAAAAAATAAATATATATAAAATTGCCAGTATTTCTATTATCTGAACTTGTTTTAATGTGTCAATGATCTAGATGTAATGCCATAAGCATATCACTGCTAAACGTTCCTTTGCTTCTAGCTGGTACTGACACTATGTATGCAGTTCCTTCTCAGCACAGGCTATGCCCATTTTGTGACATTGGCATTCCAATGAACTCATGAAGAAAAAGGTGTGGCCTCTGAATGAGCTTTACCGTCCTGCAATCTTTTGTGGGAGGCTACGAAGTATCAAAAGTGCTTTAATTTATCGAAATTATTTGAAGTTTGGGGCTTGAAAAGCCTGGGGAAGCAACACAATTAAAAAAATGTTTTTAAAGTATCACACTCCATAGGTGACTGCAAGTTAGGCAGCCTACCTTTTGCATCTCCATAGACAGATTTTTCCAATAGGCGTTTTATTCTAACAGGCAGCATAAATAAATGTGATATATACTGGAGCTTTTGTACCACTGTCAAACAGCATTCATTTACACATGGAAGCAGTGGTTGGAAAACTGCATGAAAGTTCCTTATTGAGTTCTAAGCTGGCTAGGAAACAGCCTCCGGTGTGATCTTGTGTAAACTGAAATGTTCCCCACAAGCCTACCCTGACCTTACCCTTTTGCATGTCTTTCTGAGAATATGCAGAAGCAGAACACACAGTCCGTGAAACAGCAACAAAGTATCAATTATTCACCCGGTAATAACAAGTGACAGATGAATGTTGAATGATCCCCCCGCCCCCCCCCCTATCACAAAATCACTACTTTCACTTAAACGTCTTTAACATGAAAAAGTATAGTACAGTATACCTTTTAAGTGCAATATGATTGCTAGGAAATTTTAGGAGCATTTAAAATTGGGCTTAGAGAAGCAAACTATTTCAATGCATATGCATCTATTTAGGCAGAAAAAAAAATGGAAGAAAATAATGAACACAGGTTGACAAAAGAATAAAATAAGACAATAGGCTTAAAAAAACAAAAACAAAAAAAAAAACTATAAATAAGATACGTAGTAGAGATATCATTACGGACTGAGATCTTAACTTTATACTTTCATTTCAGCCCAATATAAAAAAAAACTCAGAAGATGGAGAATTAAAAGCACCGGGTTCTGTGCCCGCAGAAAGTACCTGCTATACGGGTGCAATGTGTGCACATAGCTCTCCCAAGCCGGTTTCTGTGTGTGTCCAATTTACCAGCGCAAACACAAGCAATTTTTTCTTTATTCCATATTTACCTTTTTGACAAGTATGGGGGGGGAAACGATACTATATAAATTGTCCAGCTGCAGCAGTTATATGACGTTTCAATACAATCCAGTGCAATTAATGCACATAAGAAACCTTACTACAAATACTGCATATCCTAAATACTTGTGTCTGCTTCTTAACTCATCATTTTTCACTGAAGATTTGTGTCACATCATCAAATCAGCAAGGCTCAAAAAAATTCAAGATACCATTAAATGCAACTGTGATCAGCCATTTCCACCTCTTATTTCATTTAATAATATCCCGTGTGGAATACTTAACGGATATATCTCCAGAGTGCAGGTATTAAAGCACTGAATTTCAAGTGGCTCACGTCAATAATGACAAAAAATAATGTTACACGAGAAAGTGAAGCTTGTTTTCAGAACAATGTCATTTCCTTAAAATGATATAACCTCGTATCTGTACATTGCTGTGCCTACTTAAGCTGGGGCCATGCTAACGCAGGCCGTGCGTCCGCACGCTGAGCAAACAGGCTGTCTTAAGGCAGTGTTCGCGTCCATGCGGCGTGCGATCGGAAGCGGGAGGGGGCGCGTGTTGCGCAAGAAATCGGTTCAAACTGATTTCTTGGCGTGACAGGCCGGTCACGTGAACGGTTCGCCCAATGAGTGCACGGCCCTAGACATGCCCACGAACAGCGCGCGTACCACGGCCAAAAAGCGCACCCGCTTCAAGCGGGTGATGTCACGGGCGCGCACGCCTCCGCACGGGAGAAGGCGCTATGGACCTGGCCTTAGACTTCAGATAGAAACTGAAGTAATATGAACAATGAATGTATATGGCAACACTAACCATTTAAGGTAAGAACTTACTTGTAGTTAGATCTGCCAGTCTGTTTAGACAAGAATTCCTGTATATTCCTTCAGTTATACAGATGTGAAGTTGATGACATTCTTACGATATAACTTTGCATGCATACAGTTTTAGTACCACTCTACATACTATATCAACACAAGCAGTAGTTGTGACATGTTTTTACACACATGATATTATTGCCTCTGCTGCTGCACATATTTTCTCATTTGCTACATAGACACCTTTTTTAACTCTGCATCGCCCCATCATGGACTGGCTGGGTTGCTCTGGACAGGATCCCACCACATAGGGCAATGTTGAAAGTAGGCCAGACAGCTCAGTTGAAACCCGAACCATTTCTGCTTATCTCTGCATGTATAGCATGCTAAATAGCATGGATAAAAGGTCAATGAATTTTCAAAATATTTAATCAAAATAGATTACCAATATGCACCTCTCCTCACCCGTGATATCAGATACTAGGGGACCTGTATGTGTTAAGTGTAAGCAGATGTCATGGGAGACGAGGCCAGTTACACCTTTTTATCTGGATCATACATTCAGCAAAACAAGATAATGAAATAAATTGTCGTTTATTCCCTTACAATAGGCATACACACAACGATACACAAAATACAGACAAAAAGACACACACACTTGGGAACTGGGGTAACAACCTAACTTTCCTAGGTGCAGGGAATCCTTAATTAAGGATTTTCCCCGAATAGCAGTTGCAAAAACAGGATAGAAAATTCCAGGCCAGCTGTAGCGGAAGCAGCCCTTTTTTGCTGGAAAATTTGAATCTGGAGAATCTTTAAACTTTGGAGAATTTTATAACTTGGGAGTTTTTAAAACCTCTCGCTTTCATTCACAGAATTCTATCTCCCTATCAGGAGTGTGAGAAAATTCTCAGTAACCAATCTGCAACAACCATTATCAAAACAAGGTTACCTAGAAATCTGAATAAACCCAGGGGCAGGTGCAATGTGGCACCCCTGGCACCTCCCTTTGCACCATTTACCTTTCTGGCTGTGCTGAAGCAGGGAACCCCTAGTGGTGAGTCACATAATTACAGGTAATCCTTTTACAACAGTTGGGTCCAAGAGCTGACACTCCTGAACCCCAAAACATGGATCAGCAGTAACCAAATGGGCTTAACCTTTATTAGTGAGCCTGGTTACCTCTTCACCGTCACAGCACAACATTACGTTTTTGTAGAAATTCCCCTTAAATTGATGCTTTGTACCCAAGATATGCAAAGAGAGGAAAGTCCTTTCAAATAGATCATAATTACAAGCACAGCCTCACTTAGTATGAACACAAGTGTATGGCAACCATAGATTTCATGGGTTAAATCTCAATTGTCCAATTAATATAATTAGATGTATACATATTTCCTTTCTCCATCCCAGATTGCAGTATAAAATTTTGAGCAAACAAACACCAATAAAGCCCTTATTCAATATGACGTGAAGCTGTTTTTCCATGTCAGGGGAGAATATAAACAATGTTAAATTGAATGAAAACGAGAGGCATTCCTGACATGGAGAAGCACATTGAATAAAGGCCTAAGGCAGAGATAGCCAACTCCAATCCCCAAGACTCCTAACAGGTCAAGTTTTAAGGATATACCAGCGTCAGCACAGGTGGCTCAATCAGTCCTTGCTTCAGCACAGGTGGCTCAATCAGTGGTTCAGTCTTTGACTAAGCTACTTGGGTAGAAGCTAGGATAGCCTTAAAACCAGACCAGTTGGGGGGGGGGGGGGGTCTTAAGGAATGGAGTTGAGCACCTAGCCATAGGCGATCAGAATTATATGTCCCAGGATATTATCAATGTAACCTATACGCCAGAACAGGGGTGCACAAACTTTTCTGTTTGTGCCCCCATCTGCTCCCCCCTTCCCAGCTCTCTGGCTTCCGCAGCGTCATGTGATGTCACGCCGCCATGTTGCCATTTGATGCTGCATTGTCATAGCGAAGCATTCCCGAAGAGCCGGCTAAGATCAGGTAAGAGGGAGTTAGAGGCCTCACGCATCCCCGGGCATTTAAATGAAATATTGTGGGAAGAGCTCGGGGCCTCTGCAAACACAGTGCCCCCCTGAAAATCCCACGCCCCACAGTTTGCGCAACCCTGTGCAAGAAGTCTTAACTGGTTGAGTATAATAGTACTAAAATGCAGTCACATGAATAGGCAGGAGATAAAGAAATCGCATAACAAGTGTGCAGGTGGTACAATACACAAACATACGTGAGCTCAAAATAAGACCAGCCAGGTACTTTTGAACAACTGTCCTTCATTTGCAATGCTGTTTCAAACAATAGGTTATATTAAATGAAAAATTAAAAAGGTGTGTCCACAAATAAAGCACATTCATAAAAGGACACCTCTGTAGTATTTAGTAGTAGTATTATCTGTACACAGAAATAAACGAGGAGCTTCCAGACGCCTTGCCAGAAGATATATAGTGGTATACTTCCGTCTCACCAGGTTAGTCAGGAAAGGTGTGGGTTTTGTGTCACAGCCAACGCATGTTTACAAGACTCGTCATTTACTAGGCAGATTACACACAGCCACGGAACTAGAAAGTCCCTGGCAACCAGACTGCCTCAAAGTCTAACATTATATACAATTCTAGATGTTTTTACAATTCTCAGACCAAGAACAAAAACAGCATTAAACATCATTACATAGTTACATAGTATGAGGTTGAAAAGAAACACAAGTCCAACCTATGCTAAAACGACAGATACTTTATCCTACATTTGTATTTACAGTATTTTTATCCAGAGGAAGGCAAACAAAAAACTCCATTCATACATCATATAATGCTGTCTAATAAGGGGGAAATTAAATTCCTTCCATTGCCAAATAATGGCAATCAGATTTCTCCCTGGATAAAGTATTGCAATGTGTAAATGTATAGTCAAGGGATCCGATTCTAATGGCCAAAACAAGATTTGCCAATTGTAAAAAAAAAAAAAAAAATTGCATTGTTTTGAATGTAAAAGCGACCATATATGATTTTATTAGGATAACTCACATTGTTTTAATAGTTGCTTCCTGTTTCAATTATTCACAGCAAAATGCAAAGTACACCATGAATAAACCTAATGAGACCAATCTATTTATGCTTCGGTTAAAAAGAAACATTAACTGTTACGTAAAATTATTTTATTCGAAATGTTGTAGCTCCTCTTAACAGACGTAAAGTACTTAGGCGTGTCTACAACCGTTCCACAGCACAGACGCTTTCACTATATATTGTATGCAACTTTCACATAAGATTAATCTTAAGTGTCTTCAATGAACAAGCAGGTCCTGGGTTTCGCAGCTACACAAGCAAGTGTTTGTCTGGAAGAAATACTCGAGCTGGCAAAACAACAAGGAATGTGTTGTGAACACTCCCCAGTGTGAATGTCGGTGGCAAACACTAATCCTCATTAAACTCATTTGGGGAGGAAAGTACCCGTGTAACCATGTCCTTCAGGGCTTTGATTTGCCTGGAAAGGAACAGATTATTATTATTATTATTATAGCATGTTCTTGTATAGCGCTGCTAGTTTTACGTAGCGCTTTACAGAGACATTTTGCAGGCACGGGTCCCTCCCCTCGTGGAGCTTACAATCTATGTTTTTTGTGCCGGAGGCACAGGGAGATAAAGTGACTTGCCCAAGGTCACAAGGTCACCTTGGTCACAAGGTCACAGGAGCCGACACGGGGAATTGAACCAGGTTCCTCCTGCAACAATCTCAGTGTCAGTCAGCATCTTTACTCACTGAGCCACTCCCTCTCAAGTCCAGTTTGTCACCCAACCAGCAGCTTCAAAGTGGTGCTTTCATACGAATCAGATAGAAGAGCTACTCTACACGTTTTAACTAGTTCTACATTCGTTTTATGAAAATGTTGGTCTGAAAACTTAATCAACACAAAGACTATGTTCTCTAAGCCCGTTATGCATATTGGGCAAGTGATTGCTGCTTTGATGAGAAATTACAAAAATCAGAAAGATTGTGCAGAGATGTTCTGAGAAAGTTCCTCACATGACAGTTGTCACTCACTATCACACGGAGAACAGTCAGAAAACTGTATCAGGCCCACCGGAAAGAAGAAAGCCGATTGGTCAGATAGACATCTTGCCACCAGGCCAACCACCTTTTGCTCCTGTTCACATTAGATTCACTGACTAGTCTGCACTGGGCAAAGTAGGACATTCACGGAACCAGGTCACACACCTTCCTGCAGGGCATTCATTGGCCCGATGACTAGAAAAAAAAATGTCCCACATCAAATCCTTTAAAAAGGACTGTGGTTTCAAGTAAAATCACCAGCTAAGAAAACCTCTCTTTACGATGTATTAGGCTTTTGAATTTGTATAGCAATTCTGAGTCATTGAGAATGAGAACAGAAGGTATAATTTGTTTAAAGATATATATTTTTTTTATGAATATCAAAATACAGAAAAATGTCACATAAATGAATCCTCAACGTCTTCTTAAGTGAACAAGCGGCTCATGGTGATACCCAAAGTGATGTCCTTCAAACCTTCTGCAAGTCTCTGACTCGGCCACATCACTGCCAGAAGCAATGATCTGCAGTTAGCCAAAAGGAGTCGATACTAAAATCTGTTTATACATTCTCAAGGCAGTATGTATACATTAGTACACAGTACAATTAGCGCAGCCCCAAACTATTATTAGCAGTACCTCAGTAAATGTTTAAAAAGACAGAAAAATAAACTCTTGAAATTGCTGTGTAAAATAAGTCTTTATTAAAGTTTAGAAGTATAAATTAAGTCATTCACTATCCAAGGTCAAATTTTTAATAATAATAAAAAAAATTTAAAAAAAAGCTGCATAACTTTTGCATCAAAGTTCTGCACAGATGTTGGCGACTCAGATGCTGTAATTGCCCAGCACAGTTCTGTTTTATTCTATGAGAGTCTGCAGTCTGTCTTAATGCAATGCATGGCTGACCTGCCCAGTGGCCGAAGTGTCCACCTCAAACGTAGATACTGCTTCATTATTTTTCCATCCCAGCATCTTTGCGCATTCTTTATTTTGTATAAATGAAATTGTGGTGTCACAATAGAGCGGGTGTTCTCAACTCTAGTCCTCAAGGGCCACCAACAAGTCACGTTTAAAGAATATCCCTGCTTCAGCACAGGTGGCTCAGTCGAAGCCACCGAGCACTGGAGTTGGTAATCCCTGTAACAGTGTCGCATCTTTACCTTAGCCACGAGTGCTTTGGCAAACGGGTATATCGTTTTGTGTCCCAAACAGAAGGTTCGGTATTTCCATCTTGTACGACATCATTTTGTGTAGGCACGAGCTAATGTCTT
Organism: Ascaphus truei; assembly: GCF_040206685.1. Taxonomy (NCBI): domain Eukaryota; kingdom Metazoa; phylum Chordata; class Amphibia; order Anura; family Ascaphidae; genus Ascaphus; species Ascaphus truei. The sequence continues at coordinate 23,409,790 of NC_134487.1, forward strand.
TCAAGAATGTTTCACTAATTAAATGCATCTAGACAAGAGGAATACAAATTCAGGACCAAAACATCCAAAGGTTGCAAGAAAGAGATGGGGATAGTCAGAGGATCACTAGCTTGCATAACGAGGGCATCACCAGCAGAGAGACATTTAACAAACATACAGGGAATCCTGTGCGTCCTGTTTTGAAGACTTTGCATTTTGTCGAAGAGTGATGGTGCCAATCATGCACCACTGAACTGAAACACCCATTCAGGCCAATGGGAGTTTCTGTGCAGTAGTCCCCAATCGACACTATCATACATTAATGCAGGGGTGCTCAACTCCAGGCCTCAACAACTCCCCCCCCCCCAACCAACCCACCCAGGTCAGTGTCTGATGATATTCCAGCTTCCGCAGAGGTGCTCAAACTAAGACTGCACATCTGAGCTGCTTGTGCTGAACCTGGGACCGATTGAGTCACCTGTGCTGAAGCTGGGACCGAGTGAGCCACCTGTGCTGAAGCTGGAAGATCCTAAAAACGTGTCTGGTTGGGGGGGGTTTGAGGACTGGAGTTTAGCACCACTACTTTAATGAATAGTATCTCCCCCCTCCTATATCTCCAGAAGGACATAGGAATTCAGTTTAATGGGCTTAGTGAAAAAGCACGAGAGGGGGGGGGGAAACAAAACACTTTATTTGGAACAAAAGCTTATTGTCCAGGAACTACATCATAAAACCATTCAATCAGGGGTGCAATTCCCAAACGTTTGTAATTGTTTTGGGTACTTTATAAAAAGGGTAGTCCTCTTTAACCAACTGAACCCAGGTATTATTTTGTTCATTCAGAGCAGATATGAGAAGTCTATTTCATGTCAAAATATTTTCCTTGACTTATTTTCTTCCTGAAATAGTTATTACCAAGGAAATGTATTAAATATCACCTTTATATAGGATTGAGTAACAGTTCTTTGTTTTTGTTATATATTTGACAGCCCTGAAATATATGCATACAGGTCTAAACTTCCCAAATTGTGCTTAAACTCAACACACATTTCAAGTCCCATTCAAGGATTAGCACCTTTTAGTGACTTTGGACCAAAGTGCTTTGGAGCATTATTGAACACATTTTACCGTTGTTACAAGATTCAGGTGAATTAAACAGAGACTTAATTTAGCGTAATGTATTAATTAAGCATCGCTGAAATGGGAAAGCAAGGCCTGCAGAAGAGACACCGCTGATTTAAAAAATAAGTTTACATTTACTAGAAAGTTACCAGTATAAAAAAATATATATATTTGAAAAACAGAGTGAACTAATAGCAGTGATACGTGATAAATTAGGGGATTTCACACCGAGGACTATGGGCAACCAGTGATCCATGAGGCCTTTAATGATGGCCACTGAAAACCTTCAAACTTCACTTTTGGCAGCATCTTCCTACAGTTCATAACCTTTGTATTCATACAAGTAGGTGAGTTGAAGAGGAGTACATGAGTCTGCTTTTTAGATGAAGACCTAGTAGTATTACTTTGTATTAAACAAATATGTACGGTTACATGACTATTATTCAATCATTACATTATTTATTCAAGTGGATGAGACTTCCTGTGTTAAATCTTGGTGAGTGATGCATTAAATATATCAAAACATGAATAAGTTATCTATGTCTGGGTGGAAAGCTTTAATTTCCATTTTATGGCGAGAGGGGTTTTTTTTTATCTTGTTTCCCGTACCCAGTAAAAATATATTCAGGATTTATATATGTTCCCTATGACAAAAATGGAGGTTTCTGAACTTATACCAAGATTAACAATATAGGGTAACTAAACTAACTCCCCAAACCACGTTGTTTACAAGCACTTCTATAAAGAAATATTGGGGTGGGGGTAATGTTAAAGAATCAATCACCAAGATTTTACTAATTAACGTATCGTGGCCACTGGATCCTTTTCCAACACGCTGCAAAGTAATGGCCTATAGGTCCCGCTGAAACTGGGGGATAGAAATATACAATGAAAATAAGAGAAGTGGTAACATTCATCATTCCATGCTATGAAAAAATGGAAACATTTGAATAAACATGCGGAATGAAAAGCTCTTTCCTGATGCTGGCATATCAGCCATGCAAATAAAGGGCACTCGAGACATTAAATACAGATCATTTTAGCAGACTCACTTTCAGCACTACACTGCTCCATGCTTTAATTTAAAAGCACAAAAACTGATAATTACACAGGAGGTCTTCATGAAAATGGTTATTTCACATTTAAGTATAACATAGCATACAGCAATCCTACTGTTAAGGCAACTTCACAATAAATCTCTTTCCAGCTGGACACAAAACATCTCTTGTGCTGTGGATGGCATCATCCCCACTCAGCGCTCAATGCACGCCCTCATCATGCTTCATTGTCAATGAACACACACTTCCACAGACAGCATGAGAGACAGTCACTATGTAAAAACACACATAGAAATAGCTTCTGTGATAATATCAAGTGATGCAGAAAAAGCAACAACACGTCACAACACAGAACGATTAGTGAAATGAGTGCAGTTTGAAGTAGCCGTCTTATACCTTCATTACATTGCAAAGGTATGGGTCACCACCAACCATTCCCCAGCCCTGAAAGAGAGGGATATTTACAGGACAACATTATGGACGAGGATGGAGAAGCCTTTTCTTTTATGCACATACAGCAAGCACAGTACAAAAATAGAGAGCATTTCTGATGCAGTGTAATCTAAGGAGACTGCAGCCTGACGCTAGGACATCCAAGAACTGTTCACCTCCACATAAAATAAATGTGGACACGGTGCAAGGTATTATAAGGTTGTGCATATATTTAGCTACAACAATGGTAGTTTCTCAAAACAACTGCCAACAAAAGATATAAAATCTATAAAATGCAGTATTCATAGAAACTAACTTATATCAAGTGAAATCTGAGGGCAAAAAAAATGGAGATTATATATTTTAAGGAAAGAGCATTAAAAATCCCCTTCTAGTCAGATACGAAATGCAATTTTAAAGCGGTTTTGCAGATCCACATACTCCAAAGTAAAACGATTCCATTTGTATGCATTGGTAAGTTACTGGTGTCTTGCAACCAATTGTTTCCGGTGTGCACTTAAATAAAATGAGTAAGAGTGATAAAGTGTACTTTTCCTCCAATGTAGAAAGGCATACTGCAGTAGGGTACAGTGAGGGTAAGCAGGGGCCTCCCTATTATAAAAAGAGGGTGTGTGAAGATCTTGTGGTATTTCCCAACAACTGCCCAACATCTAAACTAAGGGATCTCCTCCTGCAGTATTTATTACTTATGATTGTACACTATGTTACTGTACACTAATGCATCTTTACAACCACAGTTTATGATATAATAAATCAATTAAAACAAAGTGTCACAACACTCATGTAAGTATTTGATGGCACGGTAAGTGGTGTTATTTTGTTACAGCAGTTCTGAGATACAAAAATGTACAGATGGGTATTTCCCTACAGACAACATATAGTTTTAGGTGGGAAGCCAAACTAATCAAATACTGTTAACTATATAGTCAAGAAAACAACAGTACCGTTGGACAACTAAAGAATACTTATGAGTATCTGATTATCTTAAAGAAACCAAGGTCAGAAGAGTTCAGAATTATTCTCCTCCTTAGGCTACGCTTATGGTGCCGGCGACAGCGACGTCGCGTCAAAATTAATGCATTGCCGCCGTCGAGTGCACTTACAGTAAGCGCAATGCGATGGCTTAGTCGCGATCGCTGGAAGTCCTCTCAATTTGATTTTTCCAGCGACCGCAGCATGACGTCACCGTTGCCGGCTCTATAAGCGCACACTAGCCTTATCTGGTCTGTAGCTGGACATGCAGAGGGAACCTTCACTCCATACATCCACAAAAGTATCAAGGTTAGAGTATGACTCTGAATTGCAGTCAGTATTCAGTAAGCCTCATAACAATTTAGAACAGGGCCTGGAGATGAATATAAGGGGAAGAGGCTTAAAGCCATGTCAACACAACCAGACAATCTGCTTCTCCTCCCACTATGTCATGGAACCCAACAGCAATAACCTTATAAAATGCAGATACTTCTGAAAAACTGCAGTAACTAGATCCCAGAGGAGCACTGTATCCCAGGGGGGGGAAAAAGCACCCACAAAGTGTATTGCAGAAATAAATTAGGGATGCCATAATAATTCAAACAGATGAGTGAGAAAAGATAGCACCCTTTTAATTTTTAAGACATTCCCTCCCAGAGAGCCTGCAACACTTTTCAGTAACTCAGCGACCAAGATCTCCTTTCGGAAGGGCAGAGAATCAACAAGCAGTGCTTTTATATAACCTTACACTAACATTAAACTATGGTGTTCCAGTGTGGTTTCCGGACTGGTGTCTCACGTAGAATTAACAGAACTGTTGCTGTGCCTTTGCCTCAAAGTTCAGTTGTTAGATAAAACAGCACACTACCCTTTAGAGGGCCCTTTGCCGCAGTAATTACATTATATAAGTACCAAGGAGCCAACATCACCAGTACTGAATGGGCTTGTAACACTCACCCCAATCAGCATAGGTGTCAAGGTCCAGGTATGTGGCATTAATGATTTGCGTGCCAAGCTTTAAGTAACTTCTAATTTCCTACCCCTAAAATAAATATTCAATATCACACCAAGTTTACAACATAAAATAAACTGCATTAGTTACATAGTGAATATGTTAACATTTCCAGCCAACTATGAGGTCACCAGATCTCTTCATGTACCAGTCGTAGGAAAAACAAATTGGTATTGTAATCACTAAATAAGCAATACAAATTACCCATCACTATAATGTCTGGGTTACTGCTGCGTTCATCATTGAAGGCTCTGATACGCAACTGTTACAAGTGTGGGTAAATAAGGACGAAACTGATATGTTTTCTTTAAACAATAGTGACTGTAGTGAGTGACCCTCTGAGGTCGGGAAGTAGTGACTCTCCCTGCAAAGAGGGAGACCTGGTCCAATTGGATACTGGCGATCACCAATAACCAGATACCAACACATCCTAGAGTGCATGTTACCATGGTAACCCCCACATAACAGGCCTCAATTATTTAACCACCATAACTCAGGGTGCAGTAAAGACTACAGCGGTTTAACCCAGCATCCTACCATGTGAGATTATTACTCCATCACCTGCCTATGGTACTTATAATAATGCCCTGGAAGAAAGGGGCACCACAACGCCCTGCGGTCCCTCCAACCTGGGGTAATGAACCCCTTAGTGAGAGAGAGACAGGCACATAAGAGAGACAGGCACATAAGAGAGAGACAGGCACATAAGAGAGAGACAGGCACATAAGAGAGAGACAGGCACATAAGAGAGAGACAGGCACATAAGAGAGAGACAGGCACATAAGAGAGAGACAGGCACATAAGAGAGAGACAGACAGAGACACAGAGACGAGAGACACAGAGACGAGAGACACAGAGACGAGAGACACAGAGACACAGAGACGAGAGACACAGAGACGAGAGACACAGAGACGAGAGACACACACACAGAGTAAGAGACACCGAGGAGAGAGGCACAGAGGGGAGAGAGGCACAGAGGGGAGAGAGGCACAGAGGGGAGAGAGGCACAGACACAGAGGGGAGAGAGGCACAGACACAGAGGGGAGAGAGGCACAGACACAGAGGGGAGAGAGGCACAGACACAGAGGGGAGAGAGGCACAGACACAGAGGGGAGAGAGGCACAGACACAGAGGGGAGAGAGGCACAGAGGGGAGAGAGGCACAGACACAGAGGGGAGAGAGGCACAGACACAGAGGGGAGAGAGGCACAGACACAGAGGGGAGAGAGGCACAGACACAGAGGGGAGAGAGGCACAGACACAGAGGGGAGAGAGGCACAGACACAGAGGGGAGAGAGGCACAGACACAGAGGGGAGAGAGGCACAGACACAGAGGGGAGAGAGGCACAGACACAGAGGGGAGAGAGATTGACATACTGACACAGACACATAAATCTGCTCGCACAGCCGCCCCCTCCTCCCGGTTACTCACACATGACTGGGGACAGAGCAGCCTCCCTCCCCCCTCCGGGATCTCCGCTGGTCCCCTCCTGTCTCCGTACTGTCTCAGCTCCGCCGGGGTCCCGGCTTCCCGGGCTCTCCGCTGCCCCCGCCGCCGGACATCCCCACCGTATCCCCGCCTCTTCCGGATCCGGTCCGCCCGGCGCTGCAGGGAGAGAACTTCCGCATTGTCAGGAGCAACCGGATCCGGCACGTCACCAGACCCCGCCTCCGGCCCAGCCACGTCACCAGACCCCGCCTGCCCCCTCCTCGCGTCACCAGGCACCGCCCCTTTCTCCCTGTCAGACGGGCGGCTCATCCCATTGGCTGGGGCACAAGGTCAATCACAGACGCAGGGCGGGGAAAGGATTAGAAGTGTGATGTCATCCAGTCTGTAACGTCAGCGTAGTGCTGGATCCAGTTTGACAGCCATGGCTATTTGTAGCCGGCCCTGCCTAATCCCATTGTCACTTTGTCACACAGGGGAGGCTGTGCAATTATCTCACAGCAATAAATAGCAATGACACAGTCACTCCAATGCCTGGGTGGTGTTATTCCTGTTTACAATTCATGCTAATCTGTCCAGTAGCTAGAGGCCTAGATTACTGACCTAGAGAAACCGGGCCCCAAAACATAGCAGAAAAGGCGCAAGAAGTAGCTGAAATCATTATTTTTATTTATTTTATCAAAATGTTTTACCAGGAAGTGATACACTGAGAGTTACCTCTCGTTTTCAAGTATGTCCTGGGCACAGAGCTATAACAATACATGGTTACATTAAAAGAACAGAGGATAAACAGTCAATTCACAGACATTTCATGGACAGATAGAGTTGGAAAATTTGGTACCGGGGATAAAGGGCTTCTGCGTTTCAGATTGAAATAGAGCAGCTTTAACATCACCAAACATCAGCGAACGGCTCACACCCTTTGGCTGCGCTAAAGGCTGTCCGCCTTTGGGGCAACGCAGACATACACTGAGGTGGTTGAGATTGAATCTGTTGCAGCTGTGAACTCTTTGTGTCCTCTTGGCTCATTAACATGACAGTGGGTGGGGTTGACGTTCCACAAAGTACAAGCACATGTTATGATATTATATTATGATATATCGAGGTCCCCGATTCCTTTGAAGGGGCGATTTCTCCTGGGGCCAAAGTGAACTAATTCCAGCGACGTATTTGCTTTCCTCTGGTTATTCCCTTGTGTGTGATCAGCAAGTGCTTTTACCACCAGAGTCCCCCCCTCCAGTTATCTGTATTGGTTCTCTGATAAGGACAGGGTGGGATAAGGCTAAAGCAAACATTTGATTGACCAATACTTTCCTACTCAGAGGCCCCATAGGCTACGGGCCCTAGTGGTCACGGCTGCACACACATCAGAGCACCTGGCGGCGCATGCACAGATAAAAAGCCGCGATGTGTCTACAGGGAGCGATTGGATGCGCAGGGGCGCGGCCATGATGGGGGGCGTGGCCATGACGTCAAAGCAGCACAAAGCACAGACTGCCATTCGTCTACACTACCTGCACCCGCATTGCTCTACACTATCTGCCTTTCCATTGGCTGCCCGTAGACAAGGTAAATTATTGTCTACCCTGCCAGCGGTCGCATCATCGCGCTTTGCGCGCGCACACACTGCAACTGGGGCCTGCCCCATAGAGGGCTGTGCTCTGGTGTGTGGCATGCACACCGTAGCGCGCGCTGCAGCGGCCAATTGGGACTCAGCCTAATAAGGCTGTGCTTATAGTGCTGGCGATAGCGACGAGACGGTGACGTCACGCTGCAGTTGCTAGAAAAATCAGATTGACTTGACTTACAGCGATCGCGACCAAGCAGTTGCGTCGCTTCTACTATAAGCGCACGTGACGGCGGCAATGGGCATTTAAAAACATAAAAAACCTGTAAAAATAAAAGTATATATATTCAATATTTATCTTACCTTTAGAAGTGTTGGCCCTGTGATTCCCGGGGAATCAGCAATCTCTCCTCCGGTGATGTCACAAAATACAATCCTACGCCATCCACGGTGAAGATCCGAACCAGGGAACAAAATTCTTCTCTTTCTTTCTTCATCTGTGACCATTACTTTCTTTTCTTTATCTTCATCTGTCAATTCAACCCCATGTTAAATCCACGATGTTGACTCGCCGGCTTCTTGAGCTCAAATTGTCATGCTGTGCTCACCACAAACTAGGCGGGACCACGGTGCCGAGGTGGGAATGGATGTTACGCCACCGACAGCCACGAGGGCGCGTTTTGAGTGTTGATTGGTCTGGATATCCGGGCCGGGGTAGGAGAGGTACGGATAGTAGAAGGTACTGTTAGCCGAGTCCGGGGTTAGAGAGGGGGACGTAGTCGTATTACCGTAAGCCAAGGTCAGGTGTGGAGAGAGCGGAGTGGTCGTATTGCCGTAGCCAAAGTCGGGTGCGGAGAGAGCGGAGAGGTCAATGCCATAGCCAAGGTCGGGTGCCAGAGGTTCAGAGTAGTCGAGGAGGAAGCCGGGTCGGTACACAGGAACAGGACTGCAAAACAAGACAGGACTAGAGAGGCAGAGAGTGATAAGAACAGCAACAGGTTCTATGCTCAGATAAAGGGGAAGGGCAGTGGGAACAGCGCTAATGCTAAAAATAACAAATAGTAACACTTAGGTGACTAACATAAAATATACACACTTTAAATGTTAAAGTGGGGGCTGCCAGGAAAAAAAAAAGGTTCACACAAACCAATACAGACAATAAAAACAAATAAACCGGCGCCTCCAAAATGAAATATAAATATAGCCTGACCAAATATAAAGTCCAATACGGCTGGGATGAGATCCAAGGCAGATTCTTCAATGAAGTCTCATAGAACGACAAACAGACAAATAAGACAACGACAAAAAAGAAAAAAAGAGAAAAAGATCATAGTGCAACTAAAAACAACTTAAACAAAAAATCACTGATAAGGTTGACAAGAGAATGATTACAAATTTAATGCAAATGAATTGAAAAATATATAAAAACAACAAACACTTGAATGTTGGGCTAGAGACACTTATATAGCGATGACATCTGGTAGGGATAAAATTGAAACCCTACTTACAGCAAAGCTGATGATAATAAGCCCGTAGCACAATGTCCTTGTCTGGAACCGAAGCCTGGTAAGAAGATGTCACAACTCTGCCTCTAGAGATCCACAATGCCAGAAACTGCCGCTGCTAACACACTCACAGATGTACTGGTGTGTGGGGGGTGAAGCAGGTGAAGACCTGAACCCAGTGCTGCCGAGGGATTCGCCGAGGTGATACACGCAGACCAAGAGGTCTCGCGATAACTCGGTGACGTCACCGATTAGCGCAGAAGCAGGGGAAGTACCGGACGAATACCGGGGAGCTCAGAGAGCTCGGGCTGGGTTTGGAGAGGACAAAAGGGCTACCGGGGGAGAATGTCAAAGTCTCTGCCAGTAAAAACCACCCTACGCGTTTCGTGATGTCAGTCACTTCGTCAGGGACATGATGGGAGTGTAAAGTGCCAGCATATTTATACTAAAGCACTAATTGACACATTAGCATAAAACAAAGGCATAAAGTGCAACCATAGACAAGTCAACTCATAACAGTGATAACATTAAATATAAATGAACAAAATATGATAACATACATATAAAAATAACAATAACAGAAATGCAGAAAAAGGAACAAAAGGAAAATAAAATCAAAGCATAAAAAACGACTCTTAAAGACACAGTGTAAGAGAAAATTACATATATTAAAAAGACATTAAAAAAGACCCCAAAGTATTTAAACTGCCAGCACCAAGGGACAACAAACAGCAATGGAAAAGTTTGTACACATAGCGCAAATCAAAGGACACATAGTAATAAATTACTTCACCAAAAAGGCAGATAAGTCGAATTCAATATTCAGACCGTTGGGAGAATGTTTTAAGTTCATATATCCAATATGACTCACGTTTACTAATGCCATTCATTTTATCTCCCCCTCTCCAATTGCCAGGGTATCTTTCAATAGCCTGGCATTTAAGGCCAATGGGGTTTTGTTGGTGACGGGTCAAGAAATGATGAGATACACTATGTGTGGCTAGTCCTTTTCTAATATTATATGTGTTCATATATACGTCTTTAGTAAGCCCTCCCCGTGCGGCCAACATATTGTAACCCGCAGGGGCACTGTAATAAATAAATAACGTATACAGAATGACAGTCGATGTGTGAGCGAATATTATATATTTGACCGGTAACATTGGAGCTAAAAGTGGTATGATTAAAACTGTACTTGCAGGCTGTACAATTAGTGCAAGCAAAAAAACCTTTTGGATGCAGTTCCACATCGGATGTCTTAGTTAATGAAGGACAAGTAGGGGCCAACCTAGATTGCAGATTAGGGGACTTCCTAAAGACAATAGAAGGTTTAGACGGAAGAATTTGGGCCAGGGAAGGGTCTCTCAAAAGAATGGGCCAATGTTTGTGCAGAACCCGTCTGATGTCAGGTGCCATAGAATTATACTGCGTTATAAAAGACACCATATTTTTCTGATTAGAGTCAACCTTATCCTTCTTATATTCAAGAAGGCCAGCCCTCTCAATGTCATGTAGCTGTAACAGGGTCCGAGAAAGCAACCCTTCAGGATTTGTCTATCCAAAAATTTATTTTTTAGTTCATTCGCCTGAGACGCAAAGACCTCATCATTTGAGCAATTGCGCCTCAAGCGAATGAACTGGCCCTTGGGGATATTATGCAACCATTGGGGATTGTGCTGACTATTCGCCATCACATAATTGTTCGCCTGCACAGATTTAAAATACGTTTTTGTATTTATACAGTTATCTACAGAACTGATATTCAGATCTAAAAAATCAATTGAACTAGGATCAAAATGACATGTGAAATTAAGAATTAACTGATTGTTGTTGAGATATGAAATAAAGAGATTTAATGAATCAATACTGCCATTCCACACAAACAAAATATCATCTATGTAGCGAAGCCAGAGCGCCAGGCTCGCACCAAGAGGGCAGTTATTCCAAATGCAACTCTCCTCCCACAGTCCCATAAATAAGTTGGCATAACTTGGTGCAAACCTGGTTCCCATGGCCGTGCCACATACCTGCAAATAAAACTTAGAATTAAACGAAAAATAATTATGAGTAAGAATAAAATGAATAGAATCTATAATAAAATCTTTTAAAACTGATGACATACTAGTGTCCATATCTAGCGTGCGGCGTATGGCCTGACAGCCAAGAGTATGGTCAATCACTGTGTAGAGGGATGTTACATTAGCGGCGGCTAATCTCGCGCATGCCTAATGCGCGTGCACCGCTCACAAGCTGCACATCTAGTACAGCTGTGGTAAGTCTCCCTACCAATCCCTATCTTCCCTGGGGCCGCTCCCTCGTTACTCCCCCTCTCCCTATTGGTCCTTCCTCCTACTTATACCTTGCTCAGCCATTCATTCTTTGGCTGAGCATAGCTTTGTATGACCTGTGTTAACCACGGTCGTGCCTGCCTCAGTTCCTGTCTCAGTTCCTGTCTCTTTGTCTCCTTAGTGATCCCTTGCGTACCGAACCGGCCTGGCTGTGGATCTGCTCTGGTCTTCTACCCTTGGTTTGTATCCTGACCTCCTGGACTCCCTGACCCCTTCACCTCGGTTTGCGGATTCCGACCTACCTCCCGGCTCTGGACCCCAGGCTCTCGGTACCACCTATCTTCTGGAATCTCCCTTCTCGTCTGGCGAGTATCTTACTTTATCTTATACTCCCAGACGGTTCCAGACGCCTATTTTCCACTTTCCAGGCGTGTCCCCATAACTGTGGGTGCAGTTTGTTACCCATCTCACCTCAGTTTCGGGGTCCCTCCTTGTCCGTGGTGAGCACAGCGTAACACCATTCTTTTGAGAGACCCTTCCCTGGCCCAAATTCTTCCCTCTAAACCTTCTATTGTCTTTAGGAAGGCCCCTAATCTGCAATCTAGGTTGGCCCCTACTTGCCCTTCATTAACTAAGACATCCGATGTGGAACTGCATCCAAAAGGTTTTTTTGCTTGCACTAATTGTACAGCCTGCAAGTACAGTTTTAATCATTCCACTTTTAGCTCCAATGTTACCGGTCAAATATATAATATTCGCTCACACATCGACTGTCATTCTGTATACGTTATTTATTTATTACAGTGCCCCTGCGGGTTACAATATGTTGGCCGCACGGGGAGGGCTTACCAAAGACGTATATATGAACACATATATAATATTAAAAAAGAACTAACCACACATAGTGTATCTCATCATTTCTTGACCCATCACCAACAAAACCCCATTGGCCTTAAATGCCAGGCTATTGAAAGATACCCTAGCAATTGGAGAGGGGGAGATAAAATGAATGGCATTAGTAAACGTGAGTCATATTGGATATATGAACTTAAAACATTATCTCCCAACGATCTGAATATTGAATTCGACTTATCTGCCTTTTTGGTGAAGTAATTTATTACTATGTGTCCTTTGATTTGCGCTATGTGTACAAACTTTTCCATTGCTGTTTGTTGTCCCTTGGTGCTGGCAGTTTAAATACTTTGGGGTCTTTTTTAATGTCTTTTTAATATGTCATTTTCTCTTACACTGTGTCTTTAAGAGTAGGTTTTTTATGCTTTGATTTTATTTTCCTTTAGTTCCTTTTTCTGCATTTCTGTTATTGTTATTTTATATGTATGTTATCATATTTTGTTCATTTATATTTAATGTTATCACTGTTATGAGTTGACTTGTCTATGGTTGCACTTTATGCCTTTGTTTTATGCTAATGTGTCAATTAGTGCTTTAGTATAAATATGCTGGCACTTTACACTCCCATCATGCCCCTGACGAAGTGACTGACATCACGAAACGCGTAGGGTGGTTTTTACTGGCAGAGACTTTGACATTCTCCCCCGGTAGCCCTTTTGTCCTTTCCCATCCCAGCCCGAGCTCTCTGAGCTCCCCGGTATTCGTCCGGTACTTCCCCTGCTTCTGCGCTAAGTGGTGACGTCACCGAGTTATCGCGAGACCTCTTGGTCTGCGTGTATCACCTCGGCGAATCCCTCGGCAGCACTGGATTCAGGTCTTCACCTGCTTCACCCCCCACACACCAGTACATCTGTGAGTGTGTTAGCAGCGGCAGTTTCTGGCATCGTGGATCTCTAGAGGCAGAGTTGTGACATCTTCTTACCAGGCTTCGGTTCCAGACAAGGACATTGTGCTACGGGCTTATTATCATCAGCTTTGCTGTAAGTAGGGTTTCAATTTTATCCCTACCAGATGTCATCGCTATATAAGTGTCTCTAGCCCAACATTCAAGTGTTTGTTGTTTTTATATATTTTTCAATTCATTTGCATTAAATTTGTAATCATTCTCTTGTCAACCTTATCAGTGATTTTTTGTTTAAGTTGTTTTTAGTTGCACTATGATCTTTTTCTCTTTTTTTCTTTTTTGTCGTTGTCTTATTTGTCTGTTTGTCATTCTATGAGACTTCATTGAAGAATCTGCCTTGGATCTCATCCCAGCCGTAGTGGACTTTATATTTGGTCAGTGTAGACGGACGTTCACAGAGGTACACAATTGGTGGCTTTTATAAGGTGAAATTATAATAAGGCTTTATTGTGCCTTTTCCTTTTCATCAGGAAATCATCCAAACACAGGGGGGGGAACAAAGCTTCTATTCACTTGGGAATATTTCTAGTGAAATCCTATGCAATGAATTCACATCTCCGTTAGTTAAGCATTTCTCCCAGCCCCAAACATATAGCATGAAATAAGCAGATATAAGCAGTCTCTTAATTATGAAAGTCTTATCTGTTTCTTGCTGTAGAGTAAGCTTCTCTGCTCTCCTGGAACCGCACCCGTGCGTGCACAGAAAATATCAGCATCCAGGTTTAGAAGTCTTATTTGGTGTCTTGCAATCAGCTATGCTGGGCAGAGCTCAAGACCGGTCAGCTCCAGAGATGTGTGTTCTCTTGGTCAGTCTCTCCTGGGAGTCTCAAGAACATTTCTCTGTATCTCCAAAGGTCAGCTCTCAGTCAGAGCTAAGGAGTCCCTTCCTGTCTCAACAGACAGGCTTTTGTAAGCAATCTAGATCAGGCAGGTGGTGTTTATTAATTGACTACCCGCAGTTAACCACCACACTGCTAGATTAAAGGCACATTACTTGAACAGGGATTACTCCCCTGTTACATACCTCCCCTGTTTGTGGGAAGCTCGGGCTTGCCACGGCCAAAGCCCATCCTTCCACTCTCATTCTAGATATCTAAGTGACTTGAATGAGAGTGGATGGAGGAAGAGAACCCTCAGTCCTGTTGGGATTGGAGCCCTTTCTCCAGTTTATTCGTGTCTCCTCCTGAAGGTGTTTGAGATCAGCACCCCTCAGTCGCTTGAGGAGGACTTTCTCCAAGTATAGTCTTTTTTCTACGTGCGCGGTTATGACATTTCCCTCGCGTCGGCTGCTCATCTTATTGTAGGCATGCTGTATGGCAGCAGTTGCAGAGCGTTTAAAAACAGCCCTTTTCCCACTCAATGGGGTTGCTAGTTCAGCCCATTTTAGATTAAGTTGCAATTCCACACCCACTTCCAGAGAATGTCCCATGTTTTCAGCTTCATCAGTTAAGGATTCTTCTGGTTTTAATTCAGCACGTGTACCTTCTTTTGTTGCCTGCTGGGTGGCTAAAGGTTTTGCTAGTGCTTGTTTAGGTGGTTCAAATTTTGCAACCTTGTCTTTCAGATGAGCGGTATTCCCAGCTCTCACTGTACCCTTGTCTTCATGGGTTTTTGAGGCTGTGGGATACTGACGCTTAGTCAGGGTCAATACTTGTCCTTGTAGGACTGTAATCTCATCCGCGAGAGATCCCTGTTTTTTGAGTGCGTCTTGCAAGTCTCTTCTCAGGGAATTTATCTGCATGCTTTGCTTTCTCTGAGCTTGCCTCCACATTTTTATTGCATTGTGAAGCACTATGAACTTCTTTGCTTGGGCCACAGTTACTTGTTTCAGTTTCTGGACCTTCTTGTGCTTCCTTTTGTGCCGCGTCACCTGGGTTCTAAGCTTGGCTTTTAGCGTTGCTTTGGTGATGCTCAGGGTAGCCTTCAGTTTCTCATGCTGCTTTGCGGGGACATACTGGGTCATCAGACGTTCCTGCAGCACTTGAATTTCTTTAACAGCCTGCAGATTGTTATCCTGCAGCGTTCACTGCTTCTCCTCTGCCTTCTTGAGGTGTGTACGCAGACCTTGCAGTTGGTTCTGCAGTCGGTGCTCTGCTTCAAACTTTTCCTTGACTTCTTCTGTCAACTGAAAATTTTCTTCTTTCAGTTTTAAGTTTTCTCTTTTTAATCTTGAATTTTCTCCTTTTTCAGTCTCTGTATTCTTAGGGCTTCTTTGCAGTCCTCCTTCCATTTATGCACATCTGCTTTGAGAATGACAATCTCCTGGCATGAGACTTCCTTCTCTAGGTTGAGGGTCTGAAGCTCCTTCTGAGAGACTTTGAGATCTGTACCAAGATTACCAATAGTTTCTTTAGCAATGTCCAGCTCCTCAATGAGACTGTGTAGTTCCTTTCTGGAAACTTCCAGGTCTGTGCGGCAGCTGTTGGTCTCATGATGTGAGGCATCAAGTGCTCTGCGGAGTGTCTGAACCTCTTTCTGAGATACGTCCACTTCTATCCGGACACTGTTGACCTCCTGTTGTGAGGCATTCAGCTCTATATGAAGAGTGTGAACCTCTTGCTGGAAGACTGTCATCAGCTTTAGTGCCTCCTCATACTTCCGCTTTAGCGTAGCCACCATTTTATCACATTGGCTCTGCTTTTCATCCATGGCGGAAATAGTAGCCTTTGCAGTATCTAGCTCAGTCTTGATATCATCCAATTCTGTCCTGGCTAAAGAGTAAATTGTGAGCACATCTTTTTGTAGCCTCACGTTATTTTTCTGTAGCTCTGTGTTATCTGCTCTCTCAAGTTTCAATTGTTCTCGAAGTAGATCACAGTCACGCCTTGCAATTTTCAGGGCGTCTTCAGGGCTGGTCAAGGGATCGTCACTCACTGGTTCCGGCTCCGCTTCCCTATAATAACTGGTTGAGGGTTCCTCACTGTTGGCACCGGACAGACACTTCTTTGGGGTACACGACTTCTGCCTTGGGCCCTCTGGATATTCGGTTAACCGCGGGACGAATTCTCCATTTTCTCTAGGCTGCAGGGCAACTCGGTCCCTCTTTTCCTCCACAGGATCTGCGGACGTGTCTATTCCTTCCACGGTAAGTGAAGAACCGCTTTTCTTTTTCTTTTTTCGCCTTTTTGATTTGGATGACACCGTCCCTTCAGGGATATTGGGGTCTCCATCTTCATTTGAAATTTTAGCAGCGTCACTGGATCCACCCAGCTTTTCTTGCAACTGTAATAGCTGACGGAAATATTCGGTGATCCACTGCTCCCGCTCTGTCTCCTGCTGATCATATTCGTCATCAAAGGGAGCGGTCTTTTCTGTTCGTGCCGAGTTCAGGCACCCCCACCATTCTTGGGGTGTTTTGTGGGTGTGACTCGGTTCGGGTTCCCCGTAAGAGATGTTTTCCTCTTTATTGGACTGGAAGGGCCACTCTTCCGTGGGGTAGGGTTCATTACAGGAACGCTGCATCTTGTCCTCCATTTTTAGGCTATCAGGTGTAATTTTCTTCCAGACCTCAGGAGGCGCTATTGCAGCTGTTGCCACTGTATTTGCTAGAACCCCCAATTGTGGTCGTCCTACAGATGGGCATATTTTGCTTGTAGAGGTCGTAGCTCTCACAGGCATCTCTGTAGACGTTTCTTTCTTGGGTATTTTTTTTTTTTTTCAATATCAGCAGTGCTGTGCATGCATTTTCTCTTATCAGGTATACAAGTTGTGCAGTTGCTAGGTAAAAACGTCTATTTGCTTTACACCATTTACTTGCTAGGTATAATCCCCCTGCTTCAGCAACAGAATTTGGTTTTCTGCCTGAGTTCAGTAATTTTCAGTCTCATCTTTGGGTATTATGGCATTCACACTTCACACTTTGGGTGTCTGTTTTGCTCCCAAGATATATATATATATGCAGACTTTTTTTACTTGCAGAAAAAAAAAATTCGTTGCAGTGGACTATTTCTTTCATTCCCGGCAGGGTGACTCAACATTCAGCAATTGGCTTTGAAAAACCATTTCACAGTTCAGAAATCCCATTTTCCCCTATAGGGCAATTTTACATTCAGCATTTGTTTGCTAAAATTCCCCTGCTTCAGCACAGTCTTGTATCAATTTTCACACTTTTCTGCATATACTCCATTCACAGCTGGTAGCCCTATGCGGTGTGGCAACCTTTATTTGCAAAATCAGTACCACTCGATGGTCACCATCTGTATTCACTGCTTCAGCAAAACTTTTGAAAACAACAAACACCTATCCCTTTTTAAGGGCTGACTCACTTCTTGAACCCTGACTATGGCTGAAAGGCAAAACCCCTATTTCAATGACCATATTACACTTTGTGATAGGCAAAATAAGGTTTAGCTACTTCAGCAGTCTCTTCTGGGTTTTTGTAAGTTTCAGTGCAGTGTGTATCCCTTTAACTCTGATCTCTGCTGCATGAGGTTTTTTTTTTTTTTTTTCTAAGTTTCTCAGATTGTTTGTAGGCAAAAAGCATTAAAAAAAATTCACATAAAAATCTCTGGTCCTTTTTAACTACAAGGACACCTCTTGTCCCACCTCGGACACCATATGTAGACGGACGTTCACAGAGGTACACAATTGGAGGCTTTTATAAGGTGAAATTATAATAAGCATGAACAAAAAAACAAAAAGCACAAAAAACATACAATACAAACAATGATTCCCTGGCGCACTAACAGATATTAAACCTGACAGAAGAATGCAGTCCCATGAATCAATTGATGATAAAGAATGAGATCCACAGTCCACAATGTCCCGTTCCTTTTAGATTGGAGACTTGTCTGGAAATAAAAACAAAACAACCATTGCGCAGTACCCTATGGTCAGTTCTATAAACCCCCACCGTTGCTATCTACTTACTTAAAAATAGATAGAAATGGGCGTCAAAAGGTTTCTTTACTCTCCTCACGGTTGGCTCCGACTAATTCCTGCTGCTGGTGACGTGATCCTTACTTCCAGCGTCAGCACCACCATAGACCGAGTGGAAACAGAAATGGGCGCCAATAGTGTGATACCATAAACATTTATTACTAAAATAGCAGGGTTAAAAACATGCACTCACATGCCGTATTGCCCTATGTGTGTCCTACAACGTGCCGTCCGCTTACATGGGAGGATGCCGAGGGATTGCAGGAGGAGGCTGGAGTCGGCGTGGATCCCCACTTCGTGGCCGTGACTCGGAGCGCCTAGTCCCTCCTCCGATGACGTTCCCCGCCAATCAACCTCTTCTCCTCTCAAAGGGTATGCACGTAGCAGCACGTCCTGGAAGCTCCACCCTACGCGTGTTTCGTGACTCTGACGTCACTTCTTCAGGGGTAATGGAGCCGTGGGGGCACTGGAGGTTATTTGTACCTTTGTGCATAGCTACCGAGGGATTCCCATTGGATAATTGTCCTCATTGGGAACTCCTACTAATTGTCCACTTATGAATGATGAAGGGCAATTTGTATATAGCTGGCTTAACCACTTCATGCCTGGACAGCAACAAACACTTTATACATACACTCTGGCGCATTTGTGAAACATGATAAAAAATGGCAGTATTGATACATTCTAATGCCACTACATCTAATAAAAAATACATCAATAAAAATCAATAATCTGATTACATATAAAAATATAAATAAAAAGTAACTAGCAACCTTGTGGCTTTTTATTTGTAATTTACAAGATAGCTATTAAGCTAGCTCCCTGCCAATGCCAGCATAGAGGACCCAGAGGTGGAAAGAAAGTATTTTGGATATAAAAATCAGATAACCTGGTTAGGTAATATCCAACATCAGCAGTATACAGACCTAACTATCCCTCAGGAATGCTGCCAGGTCAAATTCAATATTGAGTCCTCTCGGGGTCATGGTTTTGAGGGTATATATCCAGTAGCTTTCGCGTCTGGATATAAGATTTATTTTATCACCCCCCCTCCAATTCTGCTTGGGACATTAAATCCCTTTGCAGATTAACCCTTCGGGATTTTGTCCATGCTTACTTTTGAAGTGACTGGAGACACTGTGTGTCTCCAGACCCCTTTTGATATTGTAAACATGTTCTGCAAGACGTCGTTTCAATGGTCTACCTGTTCGCCCTACATATTGTAGTCCACATGGGCACTCTAACAGGTAGACCACAAAAGGAGTCTTGCAGGAGATGAATGACTTAATGGGGAATTTAATTCCCGTAACATTAGATTGAAATTGATTACATTTGGAGCTGTACCCACAGCCGATACATTTACCACATGTGAAAAATCCATCCAATTCCTTTAGCCATGTTGTATTTTGTGCTTTCATGGAATTGAACGGACAGCTCGGGGATAGTTTGAGTTTTAAATTATCGGCTTTTTTAAACACTATCTGAGGGTGTTTGGGTAGTATTGATTTTAGGATTGTATCACCCTGTAGAATGCCCCAATGTTTCTTGATTATTTGTGTTATTTTATTTGACATTCCATTATATTTGGTAATGAAGGGAATAAACTCTACACCATCTGATTGTTTTGGTCTCTAATTATCCATACAAATAAGGTCATCTCTATTTATACTTTTTACAGTCTCTAGGGCCCTCACAACCTTATTAGGATTATATTCTCTCTGGATGAATGTATCTTTAAGTTCATTGGCCTGCATCTCAAATATCTCCGGTTGAGAGCAATTCCTTTTTGTTCTTAGGAACTGGCCCTTGGGAATATTGTTAATCCATTTATGGTTGTGATGGCTAGATGCCAGAAGGTACGTATTAGCATCTACCTTTTTGTAAAAGGTCTTGGTCTCGATAGACCCTTTCTCAATGAATAATGTGAGATCTAAAAAGTCTATACTTGATGGGCTGGTGTTGAATGTGAATTTTAGATTCATATTGTTATTGTTCAGATATGTTTTGAACTTCCCTAGATCTTCTGTGCCTCCACCCCAGATACATAGCACGTCATAGTACTAGATGAAAAAAATTCTCAGAGAATAGAAAAATTGGAGAAAGAGGTCATTAGTTCAAAACAGAAAAATTTTATCAGGGACAAAAAAGATTATGAACAGAATAGACAAAGAGACTGGAAAACTGAGAAAAAAGTTAACATCGTAGAAGATACATCCATAGTTGAGGTCAAATCCACACCGATTAATAAAATGATATTAAAGGAAGATACAAAATCAAAACCAAAAAAAGACAATGATAAAATGGAAAAAACAACAAATAGAAAGATGACATCTCAAAGGCCCTACATGGGAGCTAGGCCACAAGCACCTGTAAGGGATGATCACCATAGATACCATGGCCCACCACGAGGAGGGTATTTCAATGGTAATGGTAGATATGGGCATCATGAGTACTACAATGATGGACCCAGAGAGTCATATAGGGGGTATGATAACAGTGTATTTAGATCTAACAACAATTTCAGACCCTATAATTTACCATCTTTTGATCATGAGAACAACCAACATCAATTGTCTTTTTTAGACCACGACAGGGAGTACGATTTCCCCGTACGGAAGAAAAGCGAGATAGAAAACCCAGTTGGGAGACAAGACACCCCCAGGTCGGCGAAATGCAAAAGAATAGAGGATTCAGAGGAAAAAGAGGTGGAAGAAGGAAAGAGAAAAAAGTCAGAGCAGCCAAACCATCGGTAGAGGTTAGCAACATATTCAATATTAGCAGCTATAGAACCACTGAGGTTGAAGAGAAAGTTTTGTCCAGAGGCCTTAATTTCGCTCCCTCTAAGGGACCAAACATGTTTGACCTGTATATAGACACTCATAAATTTGCAAGACGATTAACATTAAAAAAAAGTACTTCATGAAAGATGCTGTAAGTAGGGAGGTCATTCAGGACAATAATAAAAGTAGTGAGAATAGAGATATCTCCACCACTCAATTTAAAAGGCCCTCAGTGTTTTACCCCAAACACATCAAGGGTAGTTTCTTAGAAACATTCACTGAACTGGTCATTCAGGATATGGAAAGGGCAACTAGTGAGTTTAAAATCCCTAAACACAATTTGAGTAAACTGGAAAAAGATGCAGTTAAGAGTTTAGAAAGCAATAAACAAATTGTAATAAAGTCTGCAGACAAAGGGGGAGGCATAGTTATCATGGACTCTGACTATTATAAGAAAGAGTCCTTGAGAATCCTAAGCGATGGAACCACATACAAAAAACTGCCGTGCAATCCATCTATAGAGTTTAAAACAGCACTCCAAGAATATCTGCATAAGGGATTCTTGGATGGAAATATTTCCAAAAGTGAATTGGAGTTCTTGGATATACCACAGCCAAGGATTCCAATTTTCTATTTTATTCCAAAGATTCACAAAGATCTTTGGAATCCCCCTGGACGCCCCATTATATCGGGGATAAAATCATTGACATCCAATTTGTCTCAGTTTATTGACTCCACTCTGCAGAAATATGTCCCCAAAATCCCGTCATTCTTAAGAGACACCACACACGTACTAAATTTGGTTAGGGACCTCAAATGGGAAGATCATTACATTTGGGTCACGTGTGACATGACGTCTCTGTATACCGTCATTAATCATGACTTAGGTATCAGAGCAATTAGAAGGGTGTTAAACCAAGATAACAGTCTTGAACAGGGATTCAGAGAATTTATACTAGAGGGGATACGTTATATACTCAAGCATAATTATTTCAGTTATGACAACAGCTTCTTCCTCCAGATATGTGGCACCGCCATGGGTACAAGGTTTGCCCCTAGTTATGCCAACATTTTTATGGGCATGTGGGAGGAGGAGTATATCCAATCCGGCGGCCCATTTGGGGCGAACCTTGTACTATGGAAACGTTATATAGATGACGGGCTATGTATCTGGGGTGGAGGCACAGAATATCTAGGGAAGTTCAAAACATATCTGAACAATAACAATATGAATCTAAAATTCACATTCAACACCAGCCCATCAAGTATAGACTTTTTAGATCTCACATTATTCATTGAGAAAGGGTCTATCGAGACCAAGACCTTTTACAAAAAGGTAGATGCTAATACGTACCTTCTGGCATCTAGCCATCACAACCATAGATGGATTAACAATATTCCCAAGGGCCAGTTCCTAAGAACAAAAAGGAATTGCTCTCAACCGGAGATATTTGAGATGCAGGCCAATGAACTTAAAGATAAATTCATCCAGAGAGAATATAATCCTAATAAGGTTGTGAGGGCCCTAGAGCCTGTAAAAAGTATAAATAGAGATGACCTTATTTGTATGGATAATTAGAGACCAAAACAATCAGATGGTGTAGAGTTTATTCCCTTCATTACCAAATATAATGGAATGTCAAATAAAATAACACAAATAATCAAGAAACATTGGGGGATTCTACAGGGTGATACAATCCTAAAATCAATACTACCCAAACACATGTGGTAAATGTATCGGCTGTGGGTACAGCTCCAAATGTAATCAATTTCAATCTAATGTTACGGGAATTAAATTCCCCATTAAGTCATTCATCTCCTGCAAGACTCCTTTTGTGGTCTACCTGTTAGAGTAGGGCGAACAGGTAGACCATTGAAACGACGTCTTGCAGAACATGTTTACAATATCAAAAGGGGTCTGGAGACACACAGTGTCTCCAGTCACTTCAAAAGTAAGCATGGACAAAATCCTGAAGGGTTAATCTGCAAAGGGATTGAATGTCCCAAGCAGAATTGGAGGGGGGGTGATAAAATAAATCTTATATCCAGACGCGAAAGCTACTGGATATATACCCTCAAAACCATGACCCCGAGAGGACTCAATATTGAATTTGACCTGGCAGCATTCCTGAGGGATAGTTAGGTCTGTATACTGCTGATGTTGGATATTACCTAACCAGGTTATCTGATTTTTATATCCAAAATACTTTCTTTCCACCTCTGGGTCCTCTATGCTGGCATTGGCAGGGAGCTAGCTTAATAGCTATCTTGTAAATTACAAATAAAAAGCCACCAGGTTGCTAGTTACTTTTTATTTATATTTTTATATGTAATCAGATTATTGATTTTTATTGATGTATTTTTTATTAGATGTAGTGGCATTAGAATGTATCAATACTGCCATTTTTTATCATGTTTCACAAATGCGCCAGAGTGTATGTATAAAGTGTTTGTTGCTGTCCAGGCATGAAGTGGTTAAGCCAGCTATATACAAATTGCCCTTCATCATTCATAAGTGGACAATTAGTAGGAGTTCCCAATGAGGACAATTATCCAATGGGAATCCCTCGGTAGCTATGCACAAAGGTACAAATAACCTCCAGTGCCCCCACGGCTCCATTACCCCTGAAGAAGTGACGTCAGAGTCACGAAACGCGCGTAGGGTGGAGCTTCCAGGACGTGCTGCTACGTGCATACCCTTTGAGAGGAGAAGAGGTTGATTGGCGGGGAACGTCATCGGAGGAGGGACTAGGCGCTCCGAGTCGCGGCCACGAAGCGGGGATCCACGCCGACTCCAGCCTCCTCCTGCAATCCCTCGGCATCCTCCCATGTAAGCGGACGGCACGTTGTAGGACACACATAGGGCAATACGGCATGTGAGTGCATGTTTTTAACCCTGCTATTTTAGTAATAAATGTTTATGGTATCACACTATTGGCGCCCATTTCTGTTTCCACTCGGTCTATGGTGGTGCTGACGCTGGAAGTAAGGATCACGTCACCAGCAGCAGGAATTAGTCGGAGCCAACCGTGAGGAGAGTAAAGAAACCTTTTGAGGCCCATTTCTATCTATTTTTAAGTAAGTAGATAGCAACGGTGGGGGTTTATAGAACTGACCATAGGGTACTGCGCAATGGTTGTTTTGTTTTTATTTCCAGACAAGTCTCCAATCTAAAAGGAACGGGACATTGTGGACTGTGGATCTCATTCTTTATCATCAATTGATTCATGGGACTGCATTCTTCTGTCAGGTTTAATATCTGTTAGTGCGCCAGGGAATCATTGTTTGTATTGTATGTTTTTTGTGCTTTTTGTTTTTTTGTTCATGCTCTGTATACATGCCTTTTGGATAGGTTTGTTTTATTCCTAAGGCAGCCATTCCCCATTCTACCAAAATAGTTTGTGAGGGATCACTAATAGGGTTTCCCATATAGGGGATCTCCTTCTGTTTGTAGAGCACCTGTTTATTTTAATTAGTATATAGGTTTAGGGTTTATAGGTTTGAGCGCTGATTATATGTTTTTAGTTTAATTTTTTCACCACTAGAAATTATAATAAGGCCTTATTGTGCCTTTTCCTTTTCATCAGGAAATCATCCAAACACAGGAGGGGGAACAAAGCTTCTATTCACTTGGGAGTATTTCTAGTGAAATCCTATGCAATGAATTCACATCTCCGTTAGTTAAGCATTTCTCCCAGCCCCAAACATATAGCATGAAATAAGCAGATATAAGCAGTCTCTTAATTATGAAAGTCTTATCTGTTTCTTGCTGTAGAGTAAGCTTCTCTGCTCTCCTGGAACCGCACCCGTGCGTGCACAGAAAATATCAGCATCCAGGTTTAGAAGTCTTATTTGGTGTCTTGCAATCAGCTATGCTGGGCAGAGCTCAAGACCGGTGAGATGTGTGTTCTCTTGGTCAGTCTCTCCTGGGAGTCTCAAGACCACTCCTCTGTATCTCCAAAGGTCAGCTCTCAGTCAGAGCTAAGGAGTCCCTTCCTGTCTCAACAGACAGGCTTTTGTAAGCAATCTAGATCAGGCAGGTGGTGTTTATTAATTGACTACCAGCAGTTAACCACCACACTGCTAGATTAAAGGCACATTACTTGAACAGGGATTACTCCCCTGTTACAGTCAGGCTATATTTATATTTCATTTTGGAGGCGCCGGTTTATTAGGTTCTATGCTCAGCCAAAGTGCCCGTGGCACAGCTGAGCATAAGTAGGCAAGGAAGCCCAATGGGAAAGGAGGAGCATGGGGTGTGCGTCCAGCGAGGGCTGCCATAGAGCAGGGTGCAGGTGTAGGAAGTGTTTATGGAGTAGGAAGGCAGGGCTAGGTGCAGAGGAGTGCTGCGTGCGTGTGACCGCGCCTCCGTGCGCGTATCCGCATGTGCGCCGTGGGAGAATCCTATGTGGATGGCGCTTTGCACGCGCGCGTGTGATAGTGGCGGCAGTCGGGCGGCATGGGGGGAGCTGGGAGCGGCAGAAGCGGAGGAGCCTGCGGCAGTGCGGGTGAGTGGGGAGCGCGCCAAAGGCGGCGTTGCTCCCCGAGTCTCACACAAATGAGCTGTCACGTCCTTAAATATGACCTGTGATGTCACATTTGATTGGCAAATGGTTCTCACGCCTGTGTAACGGACGTGCTCGCCACAAACCAGGGCCGGACCGCGGGGCTGAGGTGGGGATGTGTAAACACCGACCTTAGACCACGATGCCGGGTCCGGGTTGCGTAGTAGGTAGTCGTACGTAGCCAAGGTCAGGATAGGAGAAAGCAGCGTAGTCCGTAGGCAAGCTGGGGTCGAAGTAGGTGGCACAGGAGCAGGGTCGAAGTACAAGCAAAATTCGGCAACGGGAAAACTTCATCGAAGACGCTTCAGCGTAGGTGCTGCAGCGTGATGGGGTAAAGACAGGAGTCACAGGAACATGAAGCTTCAGCACAGGAACAATCTCCACTTGGAGGAGGCAGGAACCAGAAGCCACAGTGCTGGGAAACCAGCGCTTCAGCACGGGAAAGAAGGAAAAGTTCAGTGAAGACGCTTCAGCCTAGCAGGGCTTCTGGAAGGAGGGAACAGGAACAGAGAAGGGCGATGGCCACAGGAACCAGGGGTGCAGACACGCCACAGGAAACACTGGGGAAACCAGCGTAGCCGCTTCAGCGCAGCGAAGGCGAAGTCTGCCAGGATCAAGATAATCAGCGCCGGGGCTACTGTTAAAGAAGGCCTTGGAAAGCAGGAGACTAAGGCACAAGGAGGCCAAGTCAGGCCAAACAGAGAAGTCTGTGGCAAGCACAGTTACTTGCAGCAAGAATTGCAAAGTCTATGTCCAGCAATGAGGAAGTGAAAGAGCAGGGTTTAAATATGAGAGATGCATGACTGGGATTGAGAGGCGGAATGGAGGTGCAGCCTCTGCGGAGACTGAGATTGGCTGCAAGGCACAGGAGACAAGTGAGAGTACTTGCTTGCAGCTGGGGAGGGTTCGTCTGGAAACTCCACAGCTCTGCAAGGAAGAGTTCCAGCCAAAACCAAGAGCGTATTCCTTACAGTCTGTGATTGGCTGTGAGAATCATGTGCTTTTTTTTTTTTTTTTCAAATTACGTCATTTAAAGGGAATGAAGCCAGCCAATCAGAATGGCTGTGCTTTATTTCCCTTTAACATGACGTCATTTAATCTAAAATGGGTGCCCTCACGTGGTACTACAACCAATCAGATTGGGGGAACTATTTACAGGTGAACCCCATTACAGCGCGGTCCTCGGGGTCCACCCAAGACCACCGCGTTAGTAACGGGGTCGCGGAAAAACAAAATGACCGCCGCAAAAAAAAAAACAATTAATGGCAGCTGCATCACTGCTACCGCGTCTCCCGGAGGGAAAGCTGAGAACTCTCCCAGCGTTCCCAGACCCGGTGGGGCAGCGGCAACCACAAACAGCTCTTACCTGGCATCTGGCAGCTCTGCTCCCTGTCTCTGTTAGTGTTAGGAATGCCCAGCATATCACTGCTGTGTTACGATCGCACTGCGCATGTGCATGGGATCGGGTTTCAAAGAAGAGACTATGGCGTCCCTGCTTTGTTTACATGAGCCATGTGCCGTGACGTCACATGACCCCGCTGGAACGGAACTGCAGAAGAGCAGGGGGAACAGGCAGCCCACATCTCACAAGCCGCACCGAGTGCAGTGAGTGCACAGAGCGCCCACAGAACACCGTGTGAACACCGTGTTTGCGAAGGGGGTTACTGTGAGTAGGGAGGGGGTTACCGTTTGAGCAGAGGGGATATTTTTAGCAGGAGGGTACTGTACTGTGAGCAGGGGGGGATACTGTGAGAGAGGGGGGGTACTGTGTGAGCAGGGTGTACTTTGAGCAAGGGGGGCTGTGAGCAGGGGGGATGTTTTATCCCAATTTTGCCCAACCAGCCCAAAAAAAAAAAAAAAAAATTAACATTTAAAAAAAAAAAAAAAATTTAAAAAACGGGAGCCACGTGAAAACCGCGTTATAACCGATTTCGCGTTATAACGGGTCGTGCTATAACGGGGTTTGCCTGTATATATAGTATAATATATATTTTTACAGGTTTTTTCGATTGGATATTTCTATTTTTATGTCTTTCAATGCCCATTGACTGCTAATGTATTAATCTGTTCCTGTTTATGGTACAGATGAATACAGTAATAGCCAATGCATTTTTTGGCAAATGCATTTCTTCTATTGACTGTTATATTTTCTATGTATGTTTATTGTTTTGATTAAATTGTGTTTAATTGTGATGGCTTGTTTTGATTTGTATTTTTTTACAGCTTGTTTAGCGTTTTTATTTAATGATGTAATTTGTTGGTTAATGGTTAAATGTATTTGTTGCCTAGTGGATGTATTAATTAATTGATGTGTTGGTGGCTGCTTTAACAGTATACTGTTGTGATGGCTTGTTTTGTTTTGTATTTTTTTACAGATTGTTGGGCGTTTTTATTTAATGAAGTTCTTTAATTTGTTGGCTAATGGTTTAATTTATGTGTTGCCTAGTGGATGTATTAATTAATTGATGTGTTGGTTACTACTTTTATATATGGAATGCATTGTTTGGTTAGTGGTGTGAATTCTTTAATTGATTGTCTAGTGGTGTGATTTATTTAATTGATTGGCTAGTGGTGTGATTTATTTAATTGATTGTCTAGTGTGTTTTTTTTTAACTGATTGGTTGGCTAGTGGTTTTATTTATGATTGTATTTTGCTATGTATGCTTTCTGGCAACGGGGGACATGGACCTGCAGTAAGCTGACGAGGACACCCTTATCATTGGCAGGGGTAAGTAGAATGGTTTTTACTTACTTTATTTATGCTGCATGGCTAATGTGTTTAATAATGGGCAAATAATCTATTATCCATATCTGGATAATAGTTATTTTGCCCATTACTGTACTGTATGTGTTTGGAGGGGTGTGGGGGAGGTTTATTTCTTGAAATGCAGGCCATGTTTATTTTTTTAAATACAGGAATGGTACCGCAGGCCAGCGGGGACCTACGGGGACCACCCGAGGACCCCCAGACTCCCACGGGGACCACCTGAGGACACACGGACACCTGCGGGGGAAGAACCGGGGGCCCCACAGCTGTGCGAGCCCCGGGGACCTGCGGCGACCACCCGAGGGCCCCCAGACACCCGTGGGGACGACCCAGGGACCCCCAGACACCCACAGGGACCACCTGTTGACCCCATTTGGGACCCACAGGGACCACCTGGAGGCCACGGAGCCTAGCGGGGACCACCCGGAGGCCCCCGGGGTGCACTGTGGGGCCTGCAGACACTGTAGGGTCCGTCCTGGGACCCCCGCCGGCCTGTGCTATTAATCATGTGTCTATAAAAATAAATATTGGTTTTATGTGGGGCACAGGAGGTGTATTTATTGTAATGTACAGTAGGCCATGCTTATTTTTTTTTAAATACAGGAATGATACCGCTGGCCAGTGAGGATCCACAGGGACCACCCGAGGACCCCCGGACACCCACGGGGACCACCCGAGGACCCACAGACACCTGCTGTGGAAGAACCGGGGGCCCCACAGCTGTGGGGGCCCTGGGGACCTGCGGGGACCACCTGAGGGCCCCCAGACACCTGTGGGAACCACCCTAGGGCCCCCAGACACCCGTGGAGATGACCCAGGAACCCCCAGACACCCGCGGGGACCACCTGTAGACCCCGTTGGGGCCCAGGGAAACCTGCATGGAGCCTAGCAGAATCACCCGGAAGGTCCGAGACACCCATGGGTACCCCCCGGGGTGCACTATGGGGCCTGCGGACACCCTTGGGGACCACACGGGGACCCCCGCCGCCCTGTGGTATTATTCCTGTGTCTATAAAAAGAAATATTTGTTTTACAGTATGTTGGGGGCACGGGGTAGGTTGTGTATTGGTGCTTTCTAGATATTTCATTTTAAACATTACAGTAGTGTAGCAGGGGGTCTCCGGAGCTGAACTGCATTGATTTTAAGTCCGGGGACCCCCTACTTCCCGAGATACAGGCCCCGTTATGGATATCTCCTATGCATGTAAATGTCTTACGTCACGTGATCGGGACATTTACATGCATAGGAGACACCGGCACCCCATAATGGGCCTGTAAATAAAAGCCCCGTGATCGCCTGTGAGAGGCGCGCAGTTAGAGTGACTGATTCTGCCTATCTCTTACTGCGCATCTATTACAGATAGGCAGACCTCGGTAGGACTCACACAGCAGGGACTCCTGCTGTGTTAATCCGATGGGCCATTCTAGTCTGCCGAAGCAAAACTAGTGAGGATCACTGGCATATCTCGAGAAACCATTTCTAGATTTGTTCGAATAACGACCCCTGCATCTATACATGCAATATATAAAACACTGTCTCAAACTACAGGCCAATCTCACTTCTCCCAATTCTATCCAAAGTCATGGAAAAATGTGTCCACTCCCAATTAAGCGATTTCTATACCAAGACAAATTTCCCTAGCCAATTCCAATCTGGGTTTCGTCCCAAACACTCCACCGTAACTACCCTGCTAAAAGTTTGCAATGAAATGCAGTGTGGAATGGAACGGGGACAACTCACTGGTGCAGTATTCCTAGATTTTGCAAAGGCTTTTGACACAGTTGATCATGCTATCCTGCTTAACAAACACCAGAGCTCTGGAATAGGGAAACATGCTTTAAACTGGTTTCAGTCCTACCTATCAGGAAGATCCCAACATGTGTCCATCTCAGGCTCTAACTCTAACCCCCTGGATATCACCTGTGGTGTCCCGCAAGGCTTTGTTCTGGGGCCCCTACTCTTCTCAGTGTTCATTAATGATCTTCCCACAGCTTGTAAGGAAGCCTCAATACACATGTATGCAGATGACACAATCCTATATGCACAGAGCCATAGCCTCTCTGACCTTCAACACATACTTCAGTCTGACTTTTTGAGACTCGAAAACTGGATTTTCCAAAACAAACTGTTTTTAAACACTGACAAGACTGTAACAATGGTATTTGGGACCAAGACTAAATTTGTAAAGCTTCCAGTGACTGAGCTCCTGATTAGAACCAACGCTAACACCACCCTAACACCTGTCACTAGTTTTAAATACCTGGGCTTATGGTTTGACTCCCACTTAACATTCGGGATGCACATTGATACCCTGACAACCAAGACCTATGCCAAACTAGGGGTACTTTACAGGAACAAATCCTCCCTAAGTCTCCTGGTTAGAAAGCGTAACGCACAGCAGATGCTAATTCCAATTATTGACTATGGAGACATAGTATATGGCTCGGCTCCTCAAACCCACCTTAGCAAACTTGACACCCTCTTCAATTCAATTTGTCGTTTTGTTCTCCAATGCAACTACAACACACATCACTGCGAAATGCTCAAAGAACTAGATTGGTCAACACTAGAGTCTAGGCGCAAAGTTCACCTTTCCTGTCTTGCCTTTAAATTCTTCATGGGCAAGCTACCCAGCTACCTGAACAAGCTCATCACCCCAACCTCTTGCAGCACTTATCACCTGAGATCAGACTCCAAAAGACTATTCATGGTCCCAAGGCTCAACAAAGTATCCGGACGTTCCTCCTTCTCCTTCCGTGCACCCCAAAACTGGAACAACCTACCAGAGACTCTCACATCCACCACCAGTTTCAGTTCTTTCAAATCTAAGGCTGTCTCACATTTTAAACAGAAAGGGATAGTCAGGCGGTTCACAGCTGCCGTCTGGATATGAAATCGGAAGTCCACACGCTTTAAATCTAAAAGGTTGTATTTAATGAGTGCATACACCGAAAAATATACTGCTACAGAGAAAACTCTGATGCGTTTCGTCCAAAGGTAGGGACTTTGTCAAAGAGTACCTGGCACTGACCCCAGTGACACTTATATAGTGAGACAAAGATTGCCATTGGGTAGATCAAATTGAAAAGGATGTTTAACTCACCAGATGAATAATGGAGCAATCAAACTCTAAAAAGGGAAAGCCCCTAATTAACCCCCTCAATAGTTCTCACTTACAAGACATCACTAGGGCCAATCTCATGCAGTAAACATGATAAAAAGACACAAAAGTTTAAAAACAATTCTCCATACTGCCGTCTAAATACATAAATGAACCATGTACAAAACAGTTACCAGTAACAATGTAGCAGAAACAGCAACATATATATAATATACAATTACGAATAAACAATGTCACAATTAATACATACAAAGGTATAAGAATAAAGCATCACTACTAAACTACGCTATGGAATATATAGAATATATAGGATCATATATGAAAAATAGTGCTAATAAACTAATCACACAAGGACTTGGAATGGAAACGTGGATACAGGTGGGTCACACTAGATGTGGCTTCCCTGTATTCCTTTATCACACACGAACAGGGCATACATGCACTTCAACACTATCTGAATTTATCAGATTTATCAGTCACTTTGGGCACCTTTTTATTGGAATCAGTCACTTTTTTACTCACTCACATTTATTTTATGTTTGATTCACGTTATTATTTTAAAAAATTAGGCACGGCTATGGGTTCTTCTTTTGCGCCATCTTATGCTAATCTTTTTATGGGTCTTTGGGAGTCACGTCACATTTATCACAATTCTAATTTATTTCGTAGTCACATTATTTTTTATAGGCGCTTTATTGATGATCTTATTTTGGTGTGGTTAGGGTTTGCACCAACTGGAAACTTTCAATTGTTTGAGACTGTTATCGATTTGCGGAAGTTCACCCGGAAATGATCCCTAAAAAAATTCTTTGCCTTCCAGGGTAAACAGACATCTTCTGATATTAATGTAGATGCTTCAATGACTGAGAATGTATGTAATGATGATAATGCATTGTTTGATTTTAGAGATCAGTGTCTCCTATCTGATATGGAGGATATCCTGGAGCAACAGGGAGAACCGCTTAGTACATCTGTGCTATCATTCTTTGGTAACCATGATTCTGGGTTAAAGAAAAAATCTATTTTTTGTCCCAGTTCTCAAAGGGGTCCGTATATTACGACCTTTGAAAAACTGGTAGAATGTGATATTCGTCTATTAAGTAAGGGTTTTTCTTTTTCAAGTGTTAGGAATAATAACCTTACTATTTCAGAAATTAAACAACTGGAGGTTCTTAAATGGGACCAGAGGTTAATATTTAAAAAGGCGGACAAAGGAGGGGCCCTTGTGGTCTTATCATCAGATCAGAGGAAGGTAGAATGGCCTAAAAAGGTCAAGTTGTGCGCCTTGCACTACACCAATGAAGATATGGGGAACCAATAAATTTTGAATGTGTGGTGATGGAACAAAAACTGCAATAAAGGGTGCGGAGGTGGTGTTGGCAGGGATGGGGTTAATGATGAGCAAAGAAAAGAAAGAAAGCTCCCTATTAGCCGCACAAGAGAACACCTATACCTATATTAAAAATATTACTATTTATTAATAAATGATTAAAATATATTTATTGCAGCAAAAACTAACATGAACCAAAGTGATTAAAATAAATTAAAAAACGGAGGAGGTAACTGTATGCCTAGTTCAAACTAACAGTGTATGCTAGGAATAACTATTTTAAATCAGAATGTCCCACTGCTATATGATTATACTAACAGTGGTAGTTATACCAATACAGTTCTATGTAGTTTGAGGACTACACCTAAATGGAGAGTATAGCTTAATATAGTGTGTGCGCTCAAAATAATGTGGTATATTTATTGAGCCAGCTAATGCTAGTATACGGATATATACACACACATATGTACCAGACCAACAGGTTCAAAGGTAAATGAACCTAGAGGTCTGTCATGATTAGCAAAACAGCTATTTCAAGATCACAAAGTATGTGTCTTGTACTCGGAACCATAACAAATAGGAGAGTAGTCAGAGTGTTGTGCTTCCTTTAGAAGGCTCCGAAACACTCTAACTGAGAAAAGGCAACAGACCTCTCCGATATAGCCAGCGCACTAGGTGGTGACGCTTAGCCTGCCCAACATATGTTTCACCGTTGTGGCTTCATCGGGGGCAATTACAGAGTGATTCTCTCAGATCTTTATACACTTAATTCTTACCCCATTGGTTAATTAGTGTCAGACTGTGATAGGGTTTCTGCATGTATATCCCCCCCACACTTCAAATTGGGTTACATAAAGTTAACAGTCCCTGGTTGGCTGTGACTTATCACATGGCTAATGATACGTCCCATTGGTGGGTGGTGGTCATGTGACCTTGGCCCCTGGTTATCCTGCCCCTTTATTTGATAAAGGGGGAGGAGGGGAGGGGAAGTGCATGAAATCCCATAGGATTTATGGCCGGGAGTAGCGTCGCGTCATCAAAATGCGACATCCCACACTGGCAGCAGACAGCATAATGCCAGTATCCTCAGCACAGGGCCAGCCGCGCATCCAATTGGTTGTTCACAGTCACATGATCGTTCGGCATCTTATGTGTGCACAATTCTGGTAGCATTGGTCATACCTTGAAGCAATTCTGGGACATTTTGTCTCACATTTTAACCTGGTC
Source organism: Ascaphus truei (assembly GCF_040206685.1). Lineage (NCBI taxonomy): Eukaryota > Metazoa > Chordata > Amphibia > Anura > Ascaphidae > Ascaphus > Ascaphus truei. The sequence goes on from NC_134487.1 coordinate 23,443,677, forward strand.
TGTAACTGTTTCATACGCTCATAATATGTATTTTCTTTAACTGTGCACGCAATGTCTTGTATATAATGTATACCCTGTTTATTTATGTAACTGTACTTGTAACCATGTATTATTTGTTTTACTCTGTGCCCGGGACATACTTGAAAACGAGAGGTAACTCTCAATGTATTACTTCCTGGTAAAATATTTTATAAATAAATAAATATATCATGCAATACACCTTATTTCAAGGGAACCAAAAAAGGATAAATACATGCTAGCATGGGAAAAATACTTAAACATACCCCTAGAAATAGATGACTGAAAGGACATTTGGGAGGCACAGTACAAAACTCTACATGTGTTGTAGTAAACGAAAATATTTGCTAAATTCTATACTGGGGGTATTTCACCCCTGTCAAGTTGCATTCCATCTATCATGCTATCTCTCCCCTATGCTGGCAGGAATCTGGTAACCTGGGCTCCATCCTGCATATCTGGTGGGAATGTCCCAAGATTAAACCCCTATGGAACAAAATCCTCCATTTGATAGAAGACTATCTTGGTCTCCAAATCCCCAAATGGCCTCTTCTTTCACATTCTGGGTGCTCCAATCCCCAACTCAAACAATCTTGAATCTAAGCTACTCACCCATATTTTTACGGCCACGCGTTGCTCCATAGCCCGTTTCTGGAAGCGTTAGACACCCCCTTCCAATGTGTTTGCAACCAAATATGGGATATAGCCTAACACGAGAGATTGTCAGCTGACCTTCAAACCTCAACCAATAGGTTTATTGATAGCTGGGAGCCCTAGTTTTCACATTTCAACAAACAGATAAGATTCTGAGCGATATGAAAGATTATTGACTTTATGTGCTGGGAGACAGTAATGAGGAACGGAGTTGCCGATTGGAGTGATACATATGTTCTTATCAATAAGAGATATTCTGTAATTGTTCAAGAGATGCATGAATCTCAACAAGTGTGATGTATACTTTGTACCAATCTCGCCCCCTCCCACCCCCCCCCCATTAATATTATTTCAATATCTGTAAATTATTTTGCCCCTGTACATTTTCATTTGATGTGCTATCTTTGTTATGATATGAAAATGCTAAACAAAAAGAAAATAATTGCAGTACTCTCAGTTGTATAAGTGCAGCTAAGGCCATTTTACAATCATACCACTCTTGTGCTGCATTAAATATGTTTGAAGTGGATTAAAACACCAAAACATGTGAAAACGTATAGGTTTATTTTAAAATGAATCGGTTATGTAGTTTTAGATAATACTGACTATTTAAAAAAAAATTTTTTTTAATTATTCAACTTTGAATGCCATTTTAATGAGTTTTAAAGCATCCTTTGATTTCTATAGCAGGTTTTAGCCCACCTCCCCAGCAGTGCAAGATCTTTGTAACACTTTCCTGTTTGTGATAATTTGTTGCCAAAGTTCCCAGCAGTTTGAGCGAAAAACTGTAACAATAGATAATGTTACCTCAGTAGCTGCTGAGTAAGGCCGCGCTTATAGTGCTGGCGACGCGACCGATGACGTCACCCGTCTCAGTCACCACCCACGAAAGTTATTTGATTTTCTGCGACTGTCGCCAGCGACGTCACGAAAGGGGGCGGGGCGCGGTCTCTGATTGGTTTAGAGACAGTCACATGTGGCGACTGTCTCTAAAAAATCAAATAGACCCGGCTTCAATTTTTTTTGCCGTTCCGTCGCTCCGTCGCGCTTACTATAAGCGCTTGCGACGGAGTCAATGTATTTGATTTGGAGTGGCGGCGCCGTCGCAAGGCACTGTAAGCGCAGCCTTACACTGACTGAAGGATTTATTGAAACTGAAAGGCGGCCATTATGTTAGGCACACAATCAGGATCTGACACAGAATTATAACAGGAGCACCAAACGATTGCCAGCTTAGGTAAGAATGTAGAATAATAGATTGTCACATGCTTTACCTATACAAACATAATAAACTAAAAAAAGGGAGAAAGTAGCATTGCTGTTGACCCAGTTATCATAAAATTGGTGTATACCTAGATTTAGTCCCCAGCAGAGGTGAGAAATGCAAGCAATGTAGAAGATCTAAAAAAATGTTAAGGAAACTCTCCGTAGGTTAAAAAAAAAAAATTGGAGATCAAATAATTTTCAAGATTTTACAGTAACAAGGTAAAGCAAGCAGGTTTGGTGAACTATGTCATCTTCAAATGGCAAAAAAAAAATGTGTATCTACTGTATGTTACCAAAATATGAAACAAGCTACAAGAAAACAAGATGGATCTTTCGTTCGTGAAAAAAGAACGGAATTTTAACATTAAATCAGTGACCTGTGAGTTGTCCTGCAGACCTCAACCTTGATGCTTTCAACTCCAAAGACCTCTGAGTTATTGATGGTAAATCCCACGTGAAACAGTGGCTCTGTCGGCCAATAGAAAGCTATCACATCGTCAGTAGCTGACGTTACAACTTTCTGTTGGGGACACTAACCGACTTATTTTTGTTTTTTTTTGCCAGAAACGTTAAACATTTTAATGTTTAATTTACAGCCAACTGTAGGTCCCCAATCATGGTTGTCCCCCACTGGACCCTTCATATCAATTCAGGTAAAATATGTTTTTTTTACGGGGGAGGGGGCTGTTTTACCAAATAGCAGTCACACTCACTATCACCAATTACATTACACTATGACTAAGGAGGTAAAATACTTTATAAATGGGGACAAAAAAAGAGACACATTTTTAGTTCAGGGCTTTCCCATTTTAAAGAAGTGAGCTGCCAAACTATTTATTTATCATTAACATAGAGCAAGGCTGGAGTGATTACTGTGTCTACACAATGGCTCTCTCCTGTGTGTGTGTCTCATCCTCCTTGTGTGAGTCTCTCTTGCACAGATCACCCTGGTAGGCTTTCTTCACAGAAGCAATTCATCTGTCCAGCTGACTTCCTTCCCCCCTTGCCTATTCTCATTGGTACTGTCATATAAATCCCCCCTGCTTGACCTGTGGGCCTCCAATTGGACAGCCCTAGTTTATTATATCACTGACACTTCAAGAATTTTTAGTCACAAAATGTCAAGACCTCAGGAAACTGGTTGACTGCTCTATAGATTTTTTTTTTAGCCTACATTCAGGGCTCAGCAGATGCAATCTTGTTTTTTTTGACTTTTTCCATTTACATGCAATGTTCACGCAGACAAAGAACAATATACACACTGACAGTTTAGATGACATTCATATTGGGAAAAGGTAAAATAGTAAATGTAATGTAAATCCAATCGAATATATTAAACAGAAAGTACCAACACATCTGTTGTTTGTTTCCTTTTTAATAAACTAAATTTGACATTAACATGCTCAAGGATGCTGACCTCCTTTTATCTAATCAGAGCTCATTAGCATATTTTGAACGGTCATGGGATTCATGAAGTTTAAATTATATAATGAGATAAAATCCTCCGCCATTAATTTGGATACTTGCAAATTGAGAAATTCAAATAATGAATAAATTGTATTACATATTGTGCTCATACCAGTATTTGGTTGCTATGTTCACATAACCCATGCTTTAATAATCTTAGGTCCCTATTCATTATTCTGTGACGATGTCTGCACCCTGCCGTAGTAGACACTACTCTATTCAAATGAATGGGACTAGTAACTTCTCTAACACGGGGAGGTGTCAGGGGTGTCCCTGGTGGGTCTTGAACCTGGATCCTTCTCCTTCCTAGCCGGGAATTCCACTGGGACTGCTGTTTGCCTGCTGTTTATTCTTGCAGAGAACGCTGTTTTTAGACATTTATTTCTATTTAAGGTACTTGTTTATTAATGTACTAGTATGGTTTATTTTATGCTCTTTGAACAAAGATGTGTGGTTTATTTACTGATATTTATTATGAGATTTCTATGTAATTATCACTATCATATGTTCAGGTTAGCTATTAGGTGATTCAGATAGAACTTGAACCGTAATTGTCAATCAATTAATAATGGGCTGACCTATATAAGACATAAGGAGAAGGACACACAATATTGACTCCTGAGGAAGCCATCGCGGCGAAACGTATTGAGTCTGGACTTTGACTTTGCAGAGAGCAGTGTGTTTGGAGAGACAGAGGTGTCAGAGCTGAGCAAAGGGTGTGTATACCGGGCGTAACTTCCGGCGGAGGTGTCATCAGATGCTGGAGAGGAAGAGAAATCAGAGCCTCCAGACCTGGAAATGCCACCTATGGCCGCCGACATCAGCTGCCATTGCGACCCTGCTGTGCATTTGCACTAAATGCCCGTATTGCTCTTAAAATATGTCAGTGGGATTGCCACACGTTACTATCTTTGAATATATTGGGCATTGCAGGCTACACTATGTCCTGCCTTTTCTTTTTCTTAGACAACCACAGAAGACAAGAAGGAGGAACCTTCTGAGGCACTGTTCATTCTGACTCCTTTTTCAATTTGGTTATTGATTTGCGCTTCAACAACTATAGAAACCTTAGAGAATTCTCTAAGTTTCCAAAATGCTTCATTGCCTGCACCTGCTTTCTTAGCCTCAACCAGGCCTATATAGGACCTCCCCTTCCTGCTTCCAGTTGCCTGGTTATTGAGGGTTTTTCCAGTACTCAATCTTGCTGCCACTTTGCTGTTACTATTTGCTATTGCTGTTTTCAAGACCCTCCTCGGACCTCTCTTCGCTTGCCTCTCTCTAGCCCTGACCTTTGCCTGTATACAGACCTCAACCCTGACCTCTCCCTGTTTACCAAACATCTCTACCTGCTTGCCACCAGCCCTGACCTCTACATGTTCATTGATCACTGCTACCAGCCTGCTAGACTGTCTTAGCCACTGGACTCCTTTCCTGCAGTTGCTCCCCGTGACAGGAGGACAGCTTCACAGCATATTGAATACAAGCCATAGTGGCATTGCAATACAATAATTGGGCAGATGATCCATATGAAATACTGATTATGAAGATGCTACTTTGTGCACCATGGAAAAAATTTAATGCGTCGTATAAGATTTTAGAACCAGGGGACAGGCTTTGGAGCTGGAGAGTAGTTGGAAATGTTTGATCATATTCCAACCAGTAGAGGTAGTGGAGGTGAAGTAAAAACATATATGACAGGAGGGGGGGGGGGGGAGGGTGCATGTGCGGCTTGTTCCAACATGGATGCTTGAGGCGGGAGCTCCGGGAGCAGCAAGCCGATTACAGCTTTAAATTAGCTATATATCTGTGTTAGCCAAGCCCCAAGGTGGAAGAATTGCGGTTTAAATCAGCAGCAGAGAAGGCAAACGCAATATGCAGTCCACGACTTTAAGAAAAAGGATCAGCCCCGTCAGCCCTCTAGCAGAGCAACATCCCCATGGACATAGTTGGAGTCTGATTCAGACCATGAGGTACACAACAAAGTCATTACTAAGAGAGATCCAAGATATGTAAATCAACATAAAAAGCTTGTTGTAGCAGGAGTTGCCAAACACATCAAATTATATTAAGCAAGACCTAAACTCCATAGGTGAGAACAGGCTTACTAGAGCAAAAGCTGGACAAGGTTATTAATAATCAAACTACTTTGGATCAGGAGATCCTGTCTCTACTAACTAAAGTGGCAGACATGGATGACATGCAAGAAGATCAGAAGAATTGGGCACGAAGGAACAATCTAAGACTTAAAAATATACCAGAGACAGTCACAGAATTGGATGCTGATGTGACAGAATGGTAAAGTCTTTGCTCCCTGACCTACCCCCCCATCCAAGCTGGATTTAAACAGCGCTCATAGAGCACTTCGGCCTAGACCATTTGCAGGAGAAAAACCAAGAGACATGGTAGTGAGGTTCCATCATTTTAAAACCAAGGAAACAGTCCTCACCCTAGCAAGAAAGAATGAGGGCCTCCAATGGGGAGAAAACCATATTGCAGTTTATAATGACTTGGCTCCATCGACCTTGATGTGGAAGGTGACCCTGAAGCCAGTCACCCAGATCTTGCGGGAAAACTGAGTGCGACATAAGTGGGGCTTCCCGTTTTGCCTCATCGCCAAAAAGAATGGAATATAGGCTTCCCTGAGAGACCCAGAAGAAGGATTGGATTTTCTTGAATGGTTGGGATTGAATCTTCCAGAACCCAAAGCACCCAAGAGAGACAGGCTTCAGCCCATTAAGCCATGATGGAGTGAGGTGGAAGGCAGCTTGTTCCCACACAAAGGTTCTACAATCACATGAACCTTAGTGTCAGGGTCTCCGAGACATCCTGCTCCTAGCCATAGTTCCTTTCTCTGTTCACTGGGTGTGCTGCTAGTTTCTGTCTGCTCTGGGGTTCCTCTGTCTGTCTTCTCTTGTTGCTCCTGTCCTCTGTCCTTATAGTTCCTGTTTCCTGTTCCTCCCTTTCCTTTGTTTTGTGATCCTGACTCCTTCTGTTGCTGCCCTGATCTGACCTGACTTGTTCCCTGTTACCTGTACCCTGTAGTCCTGATTACATATTAAAGGCCCTTGCCTATGATCTGGCTTGTCCCATTTGTTTCCTGCTCCCTAGTCTCAGTTCCTGCTCCCCTGCCCTGCTCCTGCCTTCCTGTTGACGAACCCTGCCTGTGACCTGACGATCCTGCTTGCTGCCAGCCACCGAACCCTGCTTGTGACCACGACAATCCTGCTTGCTGCCTACCACCAAACCCTGCTTGTGAGCCCAACAATCCTTGCCTGCTCCCCGCTGTTCCGACCACCAAGGTCCTACCTGCTCCAGGAGTCTCCCCTTGACACTTATTTAAAGCACAGTAGCCAAGGTGGTCTCCAAAATATGCCTCAGGCCATATAATTGTGACGGGGGACTTTAACACCACAATAAATGAGATGAACAGATCTCAACCTGTCCTGGGCACATATTCCTCAAGCAAGTAGTGTGAAATGAAAACACTCAAAGCAAGCCCACAAGAGTTACATTTTTAAGGGACATATAGGCCCCCATCACAGAAAACCTCTAGGAACTCTGTGTTAAAGGAAGACAAATTTTAAAAGATATCAGGTCAACGACAGTGAAATATGATGGACATCCTGCCTCGTCCTCCACCTCCCCCCTCACCTCTCCTCCCCCTGTGAGTTTTATGTTGTGAGTAATATGTTGTTAATGCAAAAAGTATTGGAATAACCACAAATTGGAGGAAGTTTAATGCAAAAGAATTTATTGTAATACCATGTACTGCAAACAAAAAACAATAAACTTCAAGTTATATAAAAAAAAAGAGAGAGAGATTACACCTTACACTAAGCCACTCACATAGTATATACCAAGATTGACTATATATCAGAAAAAGAGAAGAAAAAGCACCAGATCTTCGTGTGATAACGTATATACAATTTAATAAAACATGGACAAGACGATTCAAAAATCCAAAGGTAACAGGCATTGTATGAGTACAACTCATGCTCCAGAGCTGCTATGAACCACCGCTGCTCCGCTGGTAATGCTCCAGAATGACGTCACACCTCTTTCCTGTTGGCGGTGTTACACACTAAGGTGTCCTCCGGCAAATCTCCGCCTAATACACGGGTTCCTTTGGATGTGTCTGCCTCAGCAATCAGGAACAGAACTCAGCCTTGATTCTCTAGCAAGTCTTGTGGTAGCACACAATCATTTGCAATAATACCACGTGACCCTACACGTTTCTTCAGACCAAGCTGATTTCATCAGGGGATCTTGATTTTGTGAGTTTTGAATCGTCTTGTCCATGTTTTATGACATTTTATATACGTTATCACACAAAGATCGGCGCTTTTTCGTCTCTTTTTCTGTTAGGTTGTGTCAAGGGAGGTTGTTGTGCCCAAGAAGAAGGCTGCCAGGATCCGTTTTAACAGATTTGTGACTAATCACAGGTCACATTATTGATTGTTTTTTATTTTAAATTATATGGACATTCTTTTTTATTTTTAGTAATTATTTTTCATTCACAATTAACCATTTTAATATTGTCATTGTCACAGGCTATCATTTGCATACTTTATCATTTGTATGTGTATAACATTAGTCAGTATTGCAAGTATATACTGCTAAGTACATCAATTGTAATTTACATACAATATTTTTATTCTGGTCTTTGCTCAGCACAACAAGGCGCGATCTTTATATCCATTTATGTATTTATATATATACTTATTATTATTATTTTTTTATATATAAAAATGTGTTACCAGGAAGTAATAGATTGATAGTTACCTCTCGTTTTCAAGTATGTCCTGGGCACAGAGTTATAACAATACATGGTTACATTAAATGAACAGAGGTTATACAGTCAATTCACAGACATTTCATGGACAGATAGCGTTGGGAAAATTGGGTACAGGGGATAATAGGGCTGGTGAGTTTCAGATTGAAATAGAGAAATTTGTTGATTCCCTGCATATATCCAATATATCAAAAGCCAAAATACATCCAATTACATGGTCAGATCACGCCCTGGTGGAGACATTGATTGATAAGATATATATTCAGGCAGGCAGAAGTTCCTGGAGACTAAATAAATCCTTGCTGAAGATCCCAGAGGTACCAACAGAGGTGACCAGTGAACTCAACAATTACTTTCAGAATGACAGAAGTAGCGTGAACTCACCCGTCTTATTATGGGAAGCCAATAAGGCGGTGATTAGAAGCAAACTTGTAAGTATTGCAGCATACAGGGGGATAAACAGCAGCAGACTTCTCTCCAAACGAGGATCGAACAGCTGGCGAGGGCACAAACAAATCTACTCTGAATCGACTTTAAAGGAGCTGACAACTCTGAAAGGAGAGCTGGGACTTTCAGACCAAGCGGAAAAGTCCATGGCATAAATAAGACAAATTATTTTTTAAATAGCTAACAAAGGCGGACTCGCTGCCAGAAGCTAGATTGAGAAAGGGAAGGGCACAGTCTAGGGTACAATGTTTTAAAAAGAAAATCTATCCAATCACTCTTATAAAAAAAAATCCCTCACATCCTTTGAAATGTATTCAATAAAGTTTTAGAGGGAGACCACTTCCCACAATCCATGCTACAATTGAAGATAATATTAACATGGGTATTTGTAGCAAGAGCTATAGGCCTATTTTTCGCTTATCAACAATTACCTTAAAAAAAACTGTTCTAAAAATTCTGGCCAGCAAACTGAATAATTTTCTCTTACAACCGCGAGATGCTGATCAGGTGGGGGTTGATCCCTGGGCGCCAATCCGCGAATAACACAAGACGGACAATAAAAGTCATTCAGATAGCAAAACAATATCAAATTTCTTCAATGCTCCTGGCTCGAAAAAAAAGCCTTTTGTCCTTATTGACTGGGGATATATGTTCGAGGCGCTGAGAGGATTCGGACATGGAGTTACATTTTTTTTAAAGCTATATCCTCTCTATATCTAAATCCTACAGCAAAGGTTTACTCCTTAAACATGCCGATAGACACAATCTCAATAGAAAATGGCACACACCCTTAAACCCCCTTGTTCACATTGGCGATAGGACCACTTGCGGCCCATATTAGATTGAATAAAAATATGAGAGGACTCCAGGTGTAGAAGAAATGCTACAAATGGTCTCTTTTTGCAGATGACATTCTGCTGACATGGTCTAGCCCTAGGACCTCGCTACTAAATCTCTTTAATGATCTGGAAAGTTTTCAAATACTTTCGGGGTTTGAAATGAATAACGATAAGTCAGAGGCTCTGAACATAAATATCATGCATGAATAAGTGAAACTTCTTTCTATTACCTTTAGCTTTAAGCGGAAGCCCCAGGATATAATCTATCTTGGAGCCGGGATGGAAAGCACCTAAAAGGTTCCACCTGGCACCTGTGCTGTGTGCAGTGATAACTGGCCTGATTGGCAGATCAAGTCACCACCACTCAGTGAGGGGGGGGAGGGGAGATAGGCGGATCAAAGAGTAGGAGGAATTAACCTTGCAAGAATTGGGGGCAGAGATAAATGGAGATCTGGGGGCCTAGCTAGTTGCAGGGTGCACAGCAAGTATCAGGGTGTATGGAACCCACAGAGGTAACATGGAAACCCACAAAAGACAAATGACCAAAATAGATCAAAACTGATTGGGTTTAACTTTACACTAAAGTAATAAGACTGGGTAAACAAAATGGAGTCTGCAAAATGTGCAGAGCTACATAGGGGGAAATAAGTGCAAAGGGAAAACAAGACAAACGCATATTAGCTGCAAGGACTGAAGTAGTACATGCTAAGCAAGTGGTAGCAGGGGACAAACAAAAGCAGGGGCAGTAAGTACAAAGGGAATAACAAGGTACCTGTTGATCTGCAGAACTAGAAGCCAGATGAAAGAGAACAGGCAGTGCTAGGGAACAGAGAATGACCCGACTGCTGCTCTGTGAACAAAAAGTTTACAATCAATTACTAGTAGTCTGGATGGGGTTTATATACCCAAACTAAGATGGCAGTGAATTTGGTCATGCCTTGATGTGGCTCGAAGGCTTATACGCTTTGGCCAAAGGGTTAACTAAATGACCCTTTTTTCAAGAGATATATAGGTATTTCACTGTGTATTTTTGTCACATTGGATGTTGCTCTGGACTTCATTGTTTCTTGTTTTATACACTTAGCCACGCCCAGTAGCACTCCTTTTTGACACTTATATACAGTACATATATATTTTGTGGTAATTTCAAGTGGGCAAAAATCTGTTTTCTTCCTGATTCTTGCTGAATTACGTTCACGGTGAAAAATAAATTGTAACATTTCATCTTCGTTGTCTGAGCTGAAACTGCAGATAAAAAGGTCTTACAGTGGATCACTATCTGAAAGATCACTATTTTCATCCTCTTCTTCTGCATCAATTTCGTCTTATGATAAATTAAAACGTCCTGAAGAACCAAACTTCCCGAGATATTTCTCTTCTATATAGCTCTCTTTGGCCTCTTGCCCTTCATTGTGACTCATACACGATTTCTTCTTCTGTGCATGAATTCTACTGCGTGGGACATTAGCGCTGGTTTCTACATCCACCTGACAATCAAAGGAGCAAGGAGGGGGCTGGGATTTTGCTTTCATTTGATCAAAAACACTTTAAAAACCTTGATGTATCTCTGGTAATGAGTCACCAACGGCCCCTAAAAGGGTGGATCTCCGAAACTTCAGAGAAAAGATAGACAGCTTGATTCATCAGTCGTTTCTCGGGTGCTACCACAAAACACCGATCTCTGCAAAACATGAATGACAACTTCACGGAGTTTGTCTCCCGGTGAATGGTTGGATTATGTTCTGTCAACCAGGGCAGATCTTTTAACCCTAACGGCCCTGCTTAACCGTTATACGTATACAGATTTACAATGGCACCAGAGAAATCCTAAACCAGGCTTCCTTGCCTTCCCAAACATCTACTAGGCAGCTCTGCCTTTCTCTCAGGTTGTGAGGTGCAACCAACACTAGGGCCAGGTGTGTCCTATTAGTAACCTTTCACCTGCTGTGTTGCTTGTTGGGAATGGTAGTTTTTTCTAAAGTAAACGTAGCCTTTTTCCTTCCGGTGTAGGATACTGGGTCCTAAGTACCTTCCCTCTACCACTTTCCCCCAGATACTGTCCCACCAGGTATTCTTTATTCCTATTTCTTTTTCTTCTGTCCTTAATGTGTTAATGTGCCGTGCTTGTATGTACTATGTATTCATATGCATCATATCTTTGTAAAACCCCTTCCCCCCCCCTCTTTGAGATCTGTATTCCCCTATTTTCCTGTAAAACGTACAAAAATATAAGAGTTGACAAACACCCATATATGGAGACCCTAACTAAAAACGAGAACGGTAGAGACGTTCAAATCCCGCAGTAATCCTTTACGGGCTTGGCGTCGCTGGTTTATGTAATTTGTATACAATTATGTCAGCACATGCCACGGCTAAATGCAAAATGAGATTTATCGAGATATTCTCAGGACCTCTAATGAGGGATTGTCAAAGGTCAAATGTAATCTAAAAATTTACTGCAACGAGGGACTATAGGCAGACTTTGTTTCTATGTTTAATCTTGGAGAACTGTTTAAAATGCATCGTAGGATACTATTAATCTTGCACAGTAAGTACCCTAAAGTGCTTTGGGAAGTCTGCAATAGCAATTTTTTAAAGCGTGTACATGATTTGAAGGGAGGGGAAAATGCACTAATTCAGCCTGTCGCCTCTGTATTATTTTCATGTTTGACATTCAGCTGTCATAACCATTGCTATTAATCACGTTGACTCACAGAGTTAGGAAAAAAATCATTTGTGTTTCAGCATTAAGTAGTCGTCAAATGAGGCCCCAGAAATCAAGTTTTAGTTTTGGAAATGTTGTTCTTTGCCACACCAACTCTCCACTGTACCTGCAAACCGATTACCTGCCTAAAAGGAGCAACGAGTCAGACGAAAAAATCACTTTGATAGCAAGGCGAGTAATAAAGATTTCACAAAATGTCTCATTTACTATATATAGCATTGGAAACAATTCCTTCGCCAATGTCTGTTTCACCTCCAAGCATTTTAATGTACATAAGCCCTGGAGAGCACTAAACAGAATGACAATGATTTATGGGAGGTAAGCGTAAATACTGAGTCGTATTTTCCCTACAAGTTGGCATGAAGCATAAAGTGTCCTTTAAACACAAGTTCCCGTGTTTTTTTTTAGAGAAATTCTAAAATAAATTAGAACTTCAAGTCCTGTGAGAATCTACAAGATCCAGAAGTTGCGACCTCGATTTCTGCTAAATGTTGAAAAAAATTGTTGTCAAATTATATGCTAAATAAAATAATTGCAGTTGGTGGTTGATGTAACATTATATGTTTGTGAGTTTTTCAAAAAGGTCCAAAATGTGTCACATTTGCAAACTTCTGTAAAGTTTTTGTCCTGTCAGGAAGAAAAAAGTCACAAAAAGAGAACGGAATCTGCTTCTAACTCATTTTGTAAATACACATTAACTTCCACATGTAAGTTAGGGAAGTGCAAGGCGATCCCTCTAAATGCACTCTATAAAATCCTAAAAAAAGGGATTACAAAATAGCTGCACTCTATAGGGGTGTATACTACAGTATATCTCCCTAGGAAAAGAGGGGGGAAAAGAAAATAAGAGAGATCTAGAAAAAATATATTTATTTGCTACATTTGAAAAAACATTTATAAATAGAAATGTACAGACAAGATATAACATGTATGTATGTATTTTCCAAGGTCCAGAGGGAGCAAAGCATAGATCACCCCAAAAAAGAGAAATGCAATAATTCAAAAATGTTTGGAACAGATGAATGATCAGGAAGAAATATTGTCCCTTATACATTTCCTACTCATAGTGTACTAATTCAGAAAAGCAGATATCCAAAACTGTGGCAAGTGATCCTTCCTTTGTGGATTGGTTCTGTGTGCGGATTACCTCAGGGTAAAGGGATAGAGGAGATCATGGTGCAGATCAATGTAAGACAGACAGAGGGTCAGGAGCGCACTAACATCCAGGGGTATATAAAAAAGAAGAAAAACATACACATATAGTGCAAAAAAGATTTTGATAGTAGTGTTTCTAATAAATGATATGCAATTCACTCACATTCTCCGTGAGCGATAAGGGCTTTATGGTTATCAAGAGTGACCACCTCATATGTTGATTCAGTGTTGATGTCAGTCAGGATACAACCGTGTAGAGAGACATGGGGAGAAGGATCCCATATCCATGAAAAATAGAGGACACAGAAAAATAATGCAGATGGCTTTATAACAGGAATAAATTAAAAAGTAATAAGCTCACAAACATAAGTTGGAGTCAAGCAGTGGGACCACCCTGGATTGTGCAATGCTGAAAGTTCAGCACTCCCTCGCTCGGAGTCAACGGTGGCAGCCGACCACAGTGGAATTTCAGGAAAGGGAAAACTCAATCTTTTGCAGTGTTCCTCAAAGTTCACCAAGGCTTGGCAATCTTTCTGTAGTTCGTGATGTCCATATAGAAAGCAGGTAAGAAATGTACTTGCATTTAGTACATTGTTAGACCTGTCGTCGACTCCTGACGAAGCTGTAGATCAGCGAAACGCGCTGAGCCGAGAGTCGAACCTATTCCAGGAGCTTAGTGCGCACTATCCCCTACTAGGAGGTTACCGGATGTTGTTAGACGCAACCGGAAGTGACGTGAAGCGTGTGGTGTAATATGCAAGACACCAGGAAGAGCGGAGGTGTCGACTGCGGTAGAGGCGGCAGGACCATGGCGCGATCCCCACGGGTCCTTTTTATTATTATTAGCATTTTAACAACGTGCATGTCTTACCTGCTTTCTATATAAAGTATTTGTTACACGGATCTGCACTATGATCTCCTCTATCCCTTTACCCTGAGATAATCCGCACACGGAACCAATCCACAAAGGAAGGATCACTTGCCACAATTTTGGATATATGCCTTTTTTACTTATGTAGCTAGGTTCCCCCTGGGTCCCCTTTCCATTCCCCTTACCTCCGTGGGGTGCGGGGTGGCCAGCGGAGGGGAGCGCGCGCTCACGGTGAACGCGCAGAGTGCAGGCAATTGAGCGCATCGCCGAAGACTACCGGCGGCTCCCTTCGCAGGGCGCTGCCATCATGGAAGCAATTGCACATGCACAAGATGCCGCGCATTCGCAGGACTAGGCACGCGAAGTGGTCATTAGCCAGAGAGGGCTCTGCAGGGACTACAGCCCCCAGAATGCAGCGAGGCTGGTAATCACATGGAGTAACAGAGCCAATAGGGCTCCTGGATTCCCCTGCTCTCCAGATGATACATTTGGTGTGCTGCGAAGACCGCGCCAGTCGGAGCTGGGAAAGGAAGGGGTAAGAGGTATGTGCAGGTGTCTGTGGCACCTGCACTAGGCCAGATATCCCCTATTAGGCTCCAGCTAGGCCCCGACTCCCCTGTGTAGCTTGTGGTTGCTGCAGGGACAGGCCCATAGCTAGGGACACTGCCCCTGTAGAACCAGAGCATAGGGACACAGACAGGACGCGGCTGCATGCTGTCCTCAGGTGGTCTGGGACCAGATACCTGCTCCATCAGACTATCATCAGTGTGGGACCCTCCAGCTGGATACCACCCACCACGAAGGTGGACTCATCGCTGACATCGTTGGATCAGTGGATCAAATCTTCCACAGCGCGCCCGCGTGTGGGATCATCCGGCAGGTACCCAACTCTACACGTGCATCAACCAAACACTTTAGTGGGCAGCGCTATACCACACATTGGGTGGGAATTACCATGTGGACGCCAGGGTGGTTGGGTGCCCAAGGGCCCCTTCAGTACTTTGGGGACTGTGTTCCAGGTGGGGGGAGGGCTGGTGAGTACGGCCTTGCGTGGCCTGGTGGTTGGTGAGACTGTATATATATATATTGGTGTGAGTTATCTTTGGTCACCTGCAGTAAAATCGTTATCTTATACCAATGTGTAATTCTGTATGTGTCCTGTTACGGGGGGTATTCCACACAGTAGAATCCCGTACAGGTGGAGGCGCTACCGAGCATCACTCAGGTGCACCCCAGGTTCCCAGCGGCGGATGCTCAGATCTCCTGGGCACCACAGGTATTGCACTACAAAATGCATTGCACCCAAAACGTAGCCACACATCTCACAGGGGGTGGGGGAAAGTGCGCTACACTTTGTGAGTAGGAAATTTATAAGAGACAAGATTTCCTCTTGACCATTCATCTGTTCCAAACGTTTTTGCACTATTGCATTTCTCTTTTCTGGGTGATCTATGCTTTGCTCCCCCTGGACCCTGGAAAATACGTGCTTTAAAGGGAACTTCTTGGATACAAGTTCTCACTGGAGGTTTTGAGCATTATTTCTGATCACATTAACACTTATATTTTTGTAATATTTTGTTTAAAAAAAATCAGTAATTGTTTGTCACTTGGCTAGTGTCTTAAATCACATATAGCTTAGAACAGGTGTGCGCAAACGTTTCTGCTTGCGCCCCCTGTTTGCTCTCCTTCTTACCGGCTCCGTGGCATGGCAGCGTCATGTGACGTTGCGTTGCCATTTGACCTTGCAGCGTCATTTGATGCCTCGTTGTCATGGTGACATATTGCTGAAGAGGCAGCTGAGACCAGATAAGAGAACTTACAGAGGCCTCGCGCCTCCCCCGGCATTTCATTTCAATGCTTTGGGGAAGAGCGCAGGGCCTCTGTAAATGCCGCTCTCCCCCCCTTCCCCCCATGAAAATCTCACGTGCCCCCAGTTTGCGCACCTTTGCCTTAGAATATATTTTCACTTACACGTGCCCTTTATTCTGTGGGAGCGCCGTTCTAAACCACTTTCCGGGTATAACGTATGTCAACAGAGGTGTGTGCAGGCCTTATTCCAGGGTCTCAGTCCATGTTAATTTAGAAATTATAGCAATTTAAGTGCATTATTAGCAATCATACTGTATATCCTGTTTTTACAGCAAACACAGTGCACTGAAAGTTCATACCATAACTCTCACCCATGTCCACGATCAAGCATATCGGTGAAATATTGCCTTGGATGGCCAAGAATTGTACTTGCATATGGCTGTGGTTTCGTGTCTGTACAGTAAGTGCCTGTATACTAGGGCAACTTTTGTGTTGCACCTCCTTGCTTCAATGTATCAAGGACATGGCCCCTGTTTTTGTACCATGGGGTGTCAGCTTGTTCTTTGAGGAATGTCAAAAGAAGGCGTAGGGAGGCGTTAATGGCGCGCAGATTAAGGGGGAGGAGGTAGTACAACCACACAAATGCCTATTGATAGCTTTATCTAGAGCAATTACTGTTGCATTATAGGTGTTGTGCACTGTGTCAGCGACTTCATCCTCCAACCCCTCCACGGGCAATCTTTTTGCTTGTTACATATAATGCAATTTTGGAACCATACAATATAATGTTGGATTAAAGAAGTTTTTTTTTTTTAACCTTTAACCTCTTTTAAACGTAGTTGTATTGTCTATAAATATATAGATGTTATTTTTATTCATATTATTAATATAATCTTTTATTTGTATGACGCCAACATCTTTCTCAGCACAGAAAAATGTGGGAGGGACGACAATAGCATTGTATGACAAAAGAATACATCTATGTTAAGACAAACTGAGACAATAGGAAGGAGGTCTCTGCCCTAAGGAGCTTACAATCTAGAAGGAAGGGAGTAAAGACACAAGGAATAGTGTCTTGCTACGCAATCTGTAGAGTCACAAATCCTTCATTATCAGCCCCGCATTGTGAATTTGCAGGAGCAGCAACCTATACGCTAATTATCCCTCCAAATAAGGGATCAGCGCAGAGAGTATCAGGAGGCCATGGCAGAGTAAACGTTCTCTACACAGGCCCTTAAAATAATGCCGCAAGCAATAGAAGTCCTCTGACCGCCCTCCTTCCTGACCATGCCTACTTTGAGTCAGTCCAGCAGACTCTCCACTCCACTTGAGGCTCCTGTAACACCACCTCGGGAACCACAGCAAGGATTAATACACCAATGTTTGGGGCAGAAGCAGCAATCCTGCAAGGCAGAAAAAAGGAAGTTGCTCTTTTTATGTTATTTAGCCGTTTGTGGATTTTGCCTGTTATTTAAGAGGAAAAAAATCCAAGTAGCACCAGTAATGGTGTCCAAATATGCGCAAACCGCGTGGATCATATGCAGAGTAGAAAAAACATGCACTACGTTTCAGTGGGATACAACCTCCCATTCGTCATGTGCATAAAAGTGACTCACTGTCTATTTATATACTTATAACATTGTCTAATTCACAAATAAGAAAACGGGTGTGGAGCAAGGTAATTGTATGATACAAACATCCTGATCTGCATCCTACTCACCTTCCTGGTCCTGTGATTCACCCATTGTTGTCCTAGTGTATACTGTATTATTTCCTTTATCATTACATTTACAAATAAGATAATTATATATCTATATATTTAAACCCTTCAATGAAAGGGAAAATCTTAATATCATTTTAAAATAATTAAAGTCACATAATGCAGTTGGAGAACTATATTACATCAAATGACTGCCTATCACACAGGGAAAAACTAAGTTAACTTCAACCGTACGGGACCCCACCAATAAATAATTTATCAATAACAGTAAATTACATTCATCATCCATCTAGTACAGGGGTGCGCACACTGGGGGATGCGAGACTTTATTTTGGAGGGCGCGGTGGTTTCAGAGGCCCTGCACTGAGATACGCCACATTAGAGGTAAAGGAGGTGTGACGCAGGGGAGAGCAGGCAGGGAGGGGGGGGTGCAGCGCAGGAAGTTTGCTCATACCTGATCTAGTACATTGTTTTTAACTTTGGTTCCTAAGAACCCTTGGGTTCCCCGGGCATCCCTGAAGGGTTCCCTGCAATTTTCAGGTCATTTGAAAAGAGTATCAAGTGCAGAAGAATTTACAATGTATCTGATCTCAGACGCGTTATTAGAGAGGGTTGGGGTTCCTTACAATGCATCTGATCTCTGACGCGTTATTAGAGAGGGTTGGGGTTCCTTACAATGCATCTGATCTCAGACGTGCTATTAGAGAGGGTTGGGGTTCCTTACAATGTATCTGATCTCAGACGCGCTATTAGAGAGGGTTGGGGTTTCTTACAATGCATCAGATCTCAGTTGCGCTATTAGAGAGGGTTGGGGTTCCTTAGGCTAAGATTATAGTCCGCGCTGGGGCGCGCTCATCACTTTGCAGGCGCCTCTCACCCGAACGATGTGTGAATTTAACTTCCAGTGATTGGGGAGGCGTGGCGGACGCGTCATGCACGCGCACTAATGGCGGCGTTATAGGCATTCTGCTAATTTTTGTTGTTGCGAGCGCCACTGCACGGAGTATAATCGTGGCCTTGCAATACATCTGATCTCAGACGCATTATTAGAGAGGGTTGGGGATCCTTACAATGCATCTGATCTCAGACGCATTATTAGAGAGGGTTGGGGATCCTTACAATGCATCTGATCTCAGACGCGCTATTAGAGAGGGTTGGGTTCCTTACAATGCATCTGATCTCAGACGCGCTATAATAGAAAGTTGGGGTTCCTTACAATGCATCTGATCTCAGACGCGCTATTAGAGTGAGTGGGTGGTCTCTAACTGGGTGGTTAGCTAAGCTAATTACGAGCCCCAAATATATATACATTTATGCAGATATATAACAGTCCCAAAAGAAAGTCTTATCTGCCTCTTGTAGCTGTAGCGGAAGCCTCTCTGCTCTCCTGGGTAAGCACCTTTGTGTGCTAAGGCAATGTCTGTCCAGGTTTAGAGGTCTGGTCCCCTTGTCTTGCTATCAACATACAGTCCAGTCCTTCTGCAGCTCAAGACATCTGTTCCTCTGATCAGTCCAGTGTGGACTAAGGAAAAAAAATCTGTCTGTCCTTCCTTGGTTCAGCCCCCAATTTTGAGACTAAGGAATCCTCCATTCCTGTCTCAGAACAGGCTATTTCTGAGAGAGCTCTGATTAGGCAGGTGGAGTTGCTTGATTGCACACCAGCAATTAACCAGTACACTGCTGGATCAGAGGCAAGTTTCTTAACAGGGGTAAGTCCCTGTTACAATCTTCTATCTGCAAAAGGGGTAAATCAGACCGTTCACCGTAGGTTAAGTCTCCATAATGGGTAACACACAGTAGATATAACGCAAGGTGCAAAAGGGGAGGTTATTGGACAGTACAGAGTTGATCCAATTAGGATCAAAAGAATCCCCAGTTGCTGCACTCAATGCATGTAAGTGAAAGTATCGGACAACAATGGTCCACCAGATAGTTTGTCTGGGACAGCAAGTCAAAGTGACCGTGAAGATCAGAATGTTAAAAACAAAAAGAATAAAATTTTATCACAACTAATTTATAGGCACAAAATGATAAACAAATACAGTAAATGGTAATAAACATATATTTAAAACATCCCCATAGAGGTGTACGTGTAGATAGGAGTATTAGTGTCTATCTGACATCTCATAGGAACATAAATGTTTAGTCCAGATGTGTATGAGAGTCCCAAATAAATCTACTGCGACATGGAATATAAGATAGTTGTGTAGCCAGGTCACCTGATGGCTACTATTCTGCCCTTGGGCTGGCAGTAAACCCTGGTACAATCAAGTTGCCAGTAGTTGATATGGGGTTTCCCCCCTCAGAGGAGCTGCAATTGAGTGACAGCAGGAGGCGGTGACATCAGGCCTGGGCATGACCAATCATGAGCCAGACCTGGTGCCCTCCTCCTGGCACTACTTAAGCGCAGGGCTGCCCTAAATTCAGAGTGCCTTTCCCACTTGAGGAAGGCAGGTCACATAGTGGAGAGGCTGATTATTGGGCCTTCTCCAGTCCTCTTTGCTCTGGGGAGAGTGAGTGTGGACCATACCTCTGCCTCTGCTAGGGAGGTGGGGAGGAGCTAGGACGGCTGCATGTGCCCTTGGCCTGTAGTGAAGGTCCAGGGACCGTCCTCAGTGAGAGCTGTGAGACTGCATCGGGCAGAACCCTGCCTTGTTACTGTGCTGTACAGAAGAGATAATAAACCGTTCCTGTTATATACCACCTCCTGCCTGGTGCGTGACCTTACTGGGGGGGGGAGAGGTAATAGTTCTACCGTGGGAGATCACCTTCAATTCCTGTAGCCTGTGGCAGATGGAGGCGCTGCACTGCTAAAGAGAAATGTAGGGTATGAACCCCAGAAGCCTAGTCCTGTGTCCCCACTACCATCGGCGGACGATTCAGCCCTGCTGTTATCAGCAGGTATCATGACCAGTAATGGCCAAATCTCTGTTACAGTTGTATAGAGAGCAAAAATAGGAGCACAAATGGTGTATATCCCTTAGACTGACAGTCAGTGCAGTATCTTAGCTGGTGGGTAAGTATGCTGCAGGTGACTGATATATGATATAGTAAGTAAAGAGTTAATACTCAAATATTTGCAAAGCCAGACATAGTATTGCATAAAATCACAAATCGTATTTATTCTGGAACCACAGGGACACATGCCGGATATGAATGGGGCCAGATAGCTGAACGTCCCCTTTTGAAAGCACACCAAGTCCTTTTATATTTTCTTAACTTTATTGGGGAAGTCACAGAAATAAAAGGTGCTTGTTCAAATGTGTATATTATGACTATTCTATGATACAATACATAGCCTCTATCTACAAATGTTTGTACCATCTGAGTTGCTCTAATTTCATACAGTATAAGGTATCATCCGACACAATACCTTTCACCCTTAATAGCTTTCTCTGTGGTAACCCTTTTATAGTGCCATTTTGATGAAAACTTGAGGAAACTAAATTATTTTTATCTATAGGTTTATGAGGAAGGTAAATATCTACTATAGTAGATTGGTCTGTATATAAATCAGGGGCCACTGCCCAAACAACTGTCTACAGAGTGCATATATTTTTGTTTCTGGTGGATACTTAACACACCTGTATAGCAAATAGATGATATAATCACTCTAATTACTCCACCTCCACAAACTTTTAATTGTTTTCACATAGTTGTTATTGTCACACCCAATTTATTTTAGTTTGTTTGAATTAAAGCAAATTTTAACTTCTACCTCACATAGTTACAGTATAAAGTAGATGATGAAAAAAGACATACGTCCATCAAGTTCAACCTATGCTAAATTTAGACGACAGATACTTATCCGATGTTTGTATTTACAGTATATTGATGCAGAGGAAGGCAAACAAAAAACCCCAGTGACACATCATCCGATGATGTCTCATAAGGGGAAAAATAAATTCCTTCCTGACTCCAAATATTGGCAATCAGTTTGCTCCCTCGATCAACATCCTTCCCATGTTTACTTATTTGGTATATCCCTGTATACCTTTCATTTCTAAAAAGATGTCCAACCTTATTTTGAAGATATCTATTGTATCTGCCATCTGTAACGAGTGCTCACCACAAACAGGATGGGACCGCGAGGCAGACGTGGGGATTTGTAAACACCGACCTGAAGCCGAGAGGCAGGTTCGTCGTTGTGTAGCTGGGTCTGGGTTTGGAGAGGTAAGTGTAACGGGTATTCCCTCTATCCCAATCACATATACCGTGTGTGTGGGTGGAAACCTATGTGTTACCAGGTGTGGTGCAGTATACCTGTCAGGCTCACAGGAGGTCTGAGCCTCCGCCAGTGAGAGCCTGGGGTGAATCTCTGGAACGTTTCTTGGTTTCAGCGCCTCCACCTGTGTAGAGTTCTAGGGATGTAGAAGGTTACCTACACAGGACCCACACATATAATACGTACATACACGAGGATGTATATAACCAATTTATATATATGCAGGCAATAAAACACTTATAACATACACTAGTAACACTCCCCCTAGGGAGTAACTCTACAGTCACCGTATCCCCACACTGTGTCCACAGCCCAACCCCCTTGTCCCGTGGTCAGCGCTGCCACTATGTGTAATGATAGTATGTTAGGATACGTTGGTGCACTTATGGGGTACCTGCCGAGCGCTTCTGCACTCGGGCCTGCAATTGACTTCGCAAAGGATCTGTCGCTCGGTGATTCCGTCTGATCCTGTGGTTCCTTGCACGGGGTCCGCCAGGGGCGATCCCACCCTGGTGATAGTCTCTGTGGGCACGGACTTGAGCCCAAGTCTTCTCTTAGGGACACAGCGGACGCTGCGCTCTCTATCTAACACTAGTGCTAGTGTGACATGGTCCCTAACTTAGGGCCTGTCCCTGTAGTACCACAACTGGGGAGTGAGAACCTATCTGGAGCCTAAGGGGTTACTGACCTGCTCCATTCCCCTAGCTCTTCCCGGTCCTGACTCTGACTACTACCTGGCACCTGCAGTAACGCACTGCCACCTACTTGGTACTTGCAGCAAAGGTGCTGCACAAACACACAATGCCTTCTTGTCAGACCTCACAGCACTGACAGCCGTGACTCTGACAAGACAGCATATACACACACCTAAGGGCAGGGTCCCTAACCTGGGGCCGTCCCTTGTTAATTACCCACTAACCTGGTGGGGAGTTGGGGCCTGTCTGGGACCTGGGGAACCTTTCCTGGTGCAGGAGCTTCACTTGCTCCCTACACCCTTCCTTCCCCTTCTTGCTCCCAGCTCCAACTAACTAGCGTGGGCTCAGCGCGTGAAATGTATCTATTCTCTCCCTCTAGGGAGATCCTATGCCCTATTGGCTCCCTGGCGTCACGTGGGGTGTGCAGAGGCTCAGGGGACTCGTAGTCCCTGCTCAGAGCCTTCCCTGGTAGGCTAGGGTTTCGCGGGCTCATCCCTGCGCATGCGCGAGCTGTTTGGGGTCCTCCCGGCGCCTGGCTCTCACTGCGCATGCGCGAGATAATGCGCAATGGCGGCGCCCTGCACTGTGAACCGCCGGGACCTCAGCAACGCGACCGCGGCCCTAACAACGGCCCGCGTGCATCCCCGGCAACCGGCCGCATCAGGGAACAGCGTGCGGCTCGCACACATGCCCCCACACCTCCCCGCGAACAGCTGCAGAAAGTAAGAGGAGGGGGGGTCCACAATAGAAAGGAAGACCTGGCTACATCCTCCCCCTGGTGAAAAATCCAACGTCCCCGCTTGGGGAACGACGTCAATTGGCATAAGTTTACACAAAGAAAATGCAGGGCATGATATGTATAACTTATCACTTTTGACTTTACACATGATAACCGAGGCCAGCTGAGACCATTTGTGGGGTGCCCCTAACTGATCAGGTGGGGGTACCTCACCTTTGCGTTCGTGAGACTCCCCCGGGAGAAGCTTTTGGCGAGCACGCTCGGGGGTAACAGTCATAGGGTTCCTATTACTTCCTCCCCCTGGTGGACAGAATAGTACCATCTGCGCCAGACCCTTACCCGGCTATCCGCGGCATGGATGCGATAGGCCAGGAGGTCTTGGCCTTTTCCACGGTCCACCACATGGTGCATGGGGCGCTCCCTTTTGGGCTTAAAGAGGGCAATGTTCACTAACTCCCTCGCCACAGAGTCCTTGTCCCTACATACTTGCGAGGCTTCCACTGGGAAGCGAGCAATGGGCAATGTCTCGGTTTCACTCTGCAGGGGGTAAAGGGTAGATACCTTACCACTGCGGTGATTCACGGTGGCCAACAGGTCCTCGGGACGCTGTCAGTTCCCACCTCGGCTGTCTCGGGACCTGCCCCCATCACTTCTGGGGCAGTCCACTTAGTTGCTGGAAACTCGAGTGCGTTGGATCCCAGTCCTGGGACCATTTCGGTTGGAGAGCACGGGCTCCCACTCAGATCAGGAGCTGGTGGGGAGTAAGGAGGTTCCTCACCGCTCCGCTGGCTTGCAAAGGGTTCCTCTTCATCTGGACCACTGTCAGGTACCATCTGTGTTTCACTGGACATCACGATGGGGCTGACTTTTCTATTCGCCTGGACGATAGGCGGTAGGTACTAGTCCATTCGCACCACTGGACAGCTATCTTCTAAGGGGGACACCTCCGCCAGGACACGATGCCGAGTGGAGCCATTCGCCCTGGTGGACAGACTTAAGGAGCTACCATGCTCCGCGGTCACCTGGAGGCTCACACCCGACACCCCTGGGGCAGTCAACTCACCATGGTCTTCGTTAGGTACTATTGGAGTAGGCCGGACTGGCCGTTGTAGGGCACACGGGCCCATATCCGGATCCGCAGCAGATGGGATAAATGTCTCCAGCTTCACTTGTGTGGTCCACCGGCTGGCGCATCACCACAGCTGGTTGTTGGTCGCTGGAATCACTAAGAGAGGATGGGGGTAGAGACACCTAACCCTGTGCTTCCGGAATCTGCTGGTCTGGGCTCTGTGGTTCCTGCTCGGGAATCGGGTCTGGAACCAACATCTGGGGGTCCAACATCGGTGGCCCGGCCTTCGGCTCAGGACCTGAATCTAGAATGTCCATTTGGGCACACGGGCCATACACAACCTCCACCTCCGAGGTAGGTGGACTAGCAGCGGCGTTGACCACCAGGGTAGAGACATCAGGCGCCTCTTTCTCCACAGTTTCCGTCATCAGAGGTTCCTGCTCTACCACTAGGATGTCCCCTTTGAGAGGGTCTGGAACCGTGGGTAGAATGCTCAAGTCCTCCGAAATTTCTGTGAGAGGGGTAGATTGGTTAGCTATACTGACCGGCTCCGTATTAAAGTCGACCGTTTTTTTCCCTGGCGGATTCTCCAGGCTGGGGCACAATAGGCTTCAAGAAACATATCCCGCAGCGGGCACATTCGGGCTCCCACGCCAGTTCGCCTCTAGAACAGTCACAGGTGGTACTAAAACATTGGATACGCTTTTCTCCTCCCACCACGGTTGTCTGGAAGCCTAGCGAGGACTCGGATATGTTGACTCCCTTGCCACAGACTTCCTGAAGGCAGGGGCACATTAGCACGAGGGCATCTATTCCGGGCAATTGCCGGGCCGCATACGCGTTAGAGTGTAACTCCTTGCAGTCTATTTCATTTCCAAGGGGAAAATAATCTGTTTCTGCGACAGTGTCTGGAACATCACTTTGGACACACACGCCCCGGGGAGTCTTGGGGATTAAGGCAGACTGAGTAGCATTGTAACTCACTTCAGTAGAGAGGTCAGGCTCCTCTTCCTCCGCTGGTTCTGCAGCCCACAACAGCACGGGTTTCAGAAGCTGTATCCCGCAGCAGGCACACTTGGGTCCCCAGGCCAATTCACAAAATGATCAGTCACATTTGTTACAGACACATTTTATGCCTCCCTCTTCGCTCGCGTTTGCCACCTGATCTTCTACTATTTGCTTCAAGGTGCCAAAGTCCATACCACCAGACGAACTCAATAATTTTGGTAAGCACTGACATAAAAGAAAAGATACGCTCCCTCCCTCAATCTGCCAGACTCCATACGACTGAGGGTGTTTTTTTCTGTGTCCAGTACTTTCTTTGGTGGATACAGCAGTTACTGGTGGAAGCTCACTGTGCTTGCTCCCCCTGGTGGAATTTAAAGGAGGGGCGGCACACTCTTTCAAGGAGCGTTTCTGGCTTTGCACGGTGTCACTCAGTTGACGGGGGTGGGGCTTAGGTTTTCCCGTCAATCCCGGACAGTTTTCTGCAAAGTCATTCTGCGCCGCCTTGAGCGCAGCACCACATGCACGCTGCCATTTTGGGGAAAGTTGCCATGGCGCTTGGTCCGAGTAGACTAAAGGGTAACCCTCAGGAGGGCACCCAGGCATAAACAACGTGGACGGTGCCTCTGACAGGCATATATCCCACGTGGGGGTCACCACAAAAAGTATTGATCTGGACGTGGGGTCTGGATCTCCATCTATAATACAGGCGTACGACCACCCGGGGATTTTACGCATATGGTCACAGACTTCCTCATATGATATAGTTGCGGGAAGGCCTTCTACGGCCACCACACGGCGGGGGCTAAGATTTATCCTCAAGGCCCAGGCGAGGACCTCGTGTCCGGACTTTACAACCATGGTGGGACAATTTGACAAAAAAATTGGAACAGGGCACCCCAGGTCTTATCTCAGCTGAGCCTCCGATTGTAAGTGGTATTCCCTCTATCCAAATCACAGATAACGTGTGTGTGGGTGGAAACCTATGTGTTACCAGGTGTGGTGCAGTATACCTGTCAGGCTCACAGGAGGTCTGAGCCTCCGCCAGTGAGAGCCTGGGGTGAATCTCTGGAACGTTTCTTGGTTTCAGCGCCTCCACCTGTGTAGGGTTCTAGGGATGTAGAAGGTTACCTACACAGGACCCACACATATAATAAGTACATACACGAGGATGTATATAACCAATTTATATATATGCAGGCAATACAACACTTATAACATACACTACTAACACTCCCCCTAGGGAGTAACTCTACAGTCACCGTATAGCCACACTGTGTCCACAGCCCAACCCCCTTGTCCCGTGGTCAGCGCTGCCACTATGTGTAATGATAGTATGTTAGGATACGTTGGTGCACTTATGGGGTACCTGCCGAGCGCTCCTGCACTCTGGCCTGCAATTGACTTCGCAAAGGATCTGTCGCTCGGTGATTCCGTATGATCCTGTGGTTCCTTGCACGGGGTCCGCCAGGGGCGATCCCACCCTGGTGATAGTCTCTGTGGGCACGGACTTGAGCCCAAGTCTTCTCTTAGAGAGCGCAGCATCCACTGTGTCCCTATCTAACACTAGTGCTACTGTGACAGGGTCCCTAACCTAGGGCCTGTCCCTGTAGTACCACAACTGGGGAGTGAGAACCTATCTGGGGCCTAAGGGGTTACTGACCTGCTCCGTTCCCCTAGCTCTTCCCGTCCTGACTCTGACTACTACCTAGCACCTGCAGTAACGCACTGCCACCTACTTGGTACTTGCAGCAAACGTGCTGCACAAACACACGATGCCTTCTTGTCAGACCTCACAGCACTGACAGCCGTGACTCTGACAAGACAGCATATACGCACACCTAAGGGCAGGGTCCCTAACCTGGGGCCGTCCCTTGTTAATTACCCACTAACCTGGTGGGGAGTTGGGGCCTGTCTGGGACCTGGGGAACCTTACCTGGTGCAGGAGCTTCACTTGCTCCCTACACCCTTCCTTCCCCTTCTTGCTCCCAGCTCCAACTAACTAGTGTGGGCTCAGAGCGCGAAATGTATCTATTCTCTGCCTCTAGGGAGATCCTATGCCCTATTGGCTCCCTGGCATCACGTGGGGTGTGCAGAGGCTCAGAGGACTCGTAGTCCCTGCTCAGAGCCTTCCCTGGTAGGCTAGGTTTTCGCGGGCTCATCCCTGCGCATGCGCGAGCTGTTTGGGGTCCTCCCGGTGCCTGGCTCTCACTGCGCATGCGCGAGATAATGCACAATGGCGGCGCCCTGCACTGCGAACCGCCGGGACCTCGGCAACGTGACCGCGGCCCTAACAACGGCCCGCGCGGGTCCCCGGCAACCGGCCGCATCAGAGAACAGCGTGCGGCTCGCACACATGCCCCCACACCTCCCTGCGAACGGCCGCAGCAAGTAAGAGGAGGGGGGGTCAACAATAGAAAGGGAGACCTGGCTACATAAGGTAGTAGATATACTCGCTGGGATCGAGGGTAGGAGACTGGAGGATAGTTGAGGTCACTTAGCAGAAGTCAAGGGTAGTAGCTGTGGAGAGCCGGGCCAGATGGCAACGAGAGGACCAGTAGCCGGGCAAAGAAGTTGGGCCTAGCCACAGGTCGGGCACAACTTCTTTGTCCGGCCGCCGGGCCTCCCGCAGCCACCGAGCCCTGGACACTTGTCTTGCCTTTCGGTGAAAGGGCATGGATGGGTGCTGAGAGGTCATTAGCGAGAGCCAATCTCTATATCGCTGTGTTCCAACCCATATGTGCTGCAATCTTGTTTCTATAAGCCTCATCATATGCTCACCATGACGAACCCCCAAAACCCAGCATACTACCCAGATGGTGTCTAGGTTTTTAAACAACGATGAACATTTACTCTGGTCTTTTTCCCCTATCATGCTAGCCATGATTACATAACCCTGCAGCCAGTTGCTGACGTTTTCTGCATTGACCGCCTGGAGGGATCATTGAATCGCCTGTCCCCTTTGTCAAATTGCTCAACACTATGCATCCTTATAACTTGTGCTCTGGGTTCTTACCATGTCTACCGTAGGCACTCTATCCCCTGCTAATGTGTGTACCTGAGCAGGCGCAATATTCTCTGCCCTCAAACCTACTGCCCATGCAGATGGGGACATAGTATATGGAACAGCAGCCCAAACTCACCTTAGCAAACTTGATACCCCCTACAATTCAATATGCCTCTTTGTCCTTCAATGCAACTGCTCAAAGAACTAGATTAATCATCACTTGAGTCTAGGCGTAACGCGGTATAAAATATAGTGTTTTCCTAGTTTATCTGCAAAGTACATTTTATGCACATAAACTTGCTCAGCTCATGCTATCAGACAAAACCGTGTCCCCTTATTCTTTCTCAGAAGCCGCACATCTAGAATTTGTTAAGGAAAATTAGGATTTTCTAACTGCATACAGTATATTGATGGAAAGATACTGCATGATTCACACATTACATTTGCTATGAATCTTGTCACATTTAACCTGTCAGTACAGGATTAGAAAGTGACATGGACGTGCTAATTGGGATATAAAACCGCAATATCGGCTGCTTTCATTTTTAAAACAGTTATTTGCTTTTTTTTTTACATTTGTAAACCTTTATTAACTCATTAGTCTTTATTTATTGGACAACTACTCCATCATTTTGGTTCTTGGACTTTTTACTAATTATATATAGGATTTGACTCTCCATTGGTTCTATCGGTTGTCTGCCTTGTTTAGGGGTTTCACATGTGGTTCATGTCATGCACTGTGGCCTAATTCGACACAGTGTTATCACCCTTCACCAAGCACGCAGATCCAGTTTGTGTACCCGGGAGATCACACTTTCCTTGTTTTATTCCCACCCCCCTAGATGTTATCCTCCTTGGGCAGTGTGTGTGGGGTTTTTTTTCTCCTCAACTCCTGTGTGTCAACACTGTTTAACCCAAGGATGTAGAGCGCTCAACCACCTCTTTTTTGTTTGTTTTATGTTTGGGGTTTCTCTCTGGCCTAGTCCTAGGCAGCCTGACTGGCTCTCAGGACACTACCTTCCCCCCCACAGTCTCAGGCAGTCTGACCTTGCCCTTGCAGTTCCAGAGGATATCCTGTTCCATGCAAAGGATTTCCTCTCTCTCTAGTCTTTGGGAGTCCCAACATGGCCAGTGCACCTCCGCATGGGAGTCCGAAGAGCTGCATCAGCTCACCCCAAAGGTGAGGAGGACTACCCTGCCACACATTATTCAAACCAGGCCCCCTGGAGCTGAACTGCGCTCATTTTAGTTATGCCCCGTCCCCGACTTCCCTGTTCCCCGGATACTTACCAATGCAGGAAATGGCTTTAACCAATTGAGTGCTGGAGTAGTGCCACGCCCCGTCCGGCACAGATAGGCCACGTGACCACTTTCAATAGCGGCCATGTGACCATGGCGACTATTTTGGAGGAAACAGAAGAGGAAGGATCCTCCTCCGTTTCCTCATTGGTTGGATAACGTACTGGAAAACGCATGGGAACGCATGGGAATGCAAGACATGATCTAACATGGGAATAAAATAGCCCTTTAAGAATGACGTACTCACGTCATGGAACCCTCGGAGTACCAGTCCCCATGACGTAGTGACATCCTGAAGGGGAACTCATAGAGTCAAATGTGAAAGCTACAACGTCATCGTTTGCTGCTTACTATTAGATGTCCAATAAAATGCCTGGGAGAAACAGCAGTAACACTAGCAGTGAGTATCTGAGGAACCGCATGGTTCCCCCAGCTAAAAATAGCTATATTTAGTTATTATTATTTCGATTTTGGATTTGTGATTTCGATAATGGCAAAGGAAGTTTAGGAAAATCGGCACGGTGTTGAGATGTTGAGATTTGTCAGTAATTCCTCGGTACTCTGCTTCTTTGGGAACAGTACAAGCTTTGTAACCTGATGTCAATTAAAAATATATTATTTAAAGCTGCAGTTCAAGCTGCCATTTAAAAAAAAAAAAATCCCAGTCAATATGTGCATCAATACAATCTGCACACTGACAAGTGATTAGCTAAATTGCCGACTGATCCGTTCTCCTGTAATCGATCGTTGAAGATTTGGCTTGGGGGTTCTTTAAATCACTTTTAGGGCTGCAGAAGATTACCCAAGATTCAATGTTCTGTGCGGAAGATCATGTGACCAGGCAGGCACTAGATACCATTGGTGCACTGCTATGGAACCAAAAGGCTGCGTACCGTCGAAGAAAATCTTAATCACTTAACTACCTCCTCCTCCTCCATCTATTAATCTGGAATAAATGGCCCCTATTCCATATGCTATGAAGCCCCATGAATAAAGGGGTCATAAATCTTCCCCAGTAATGAGAAGACAGCTGCACAGCATGTTGAAGAGGGGTCTCTTGTAAAGCTCACACATTTCTCATTTCAGACTTGCCTTACTCCATACTATTATTATGAAACATTTTATTACAAAAGATAAAACCTCCCCTGCCCTCTTAAAAGATGTCACATACATCCTGAAATTATGCACAATAAATAATCGTGCTGCCTATTCATCTCACGAAATAAAGCAGCCAAAATCCAGGGAAGAAGGATCTTTTGTTGCTCAAGGAGCGGAAAGTACTTATTCAAAATGTTAATGAACAAGTACAAAATTATATGTAATAATCCCAATCAATGGCAGATAATAACGAGCTTATAATAACTTCCCCGGCACAATAGTTATCAGTCCCAGAATCCTGCAGCAGGTTCTTTGTGGGTTTTTTTTTTTGCTATTAAAAAAGTTTTCCAATGCCGAATATCCTAATATTGAACTGAATGCTTATGTGATTTAAAACCAGCAACAACAAGAAAAAAAAAAACACATTTAAATCCGAAAAAGAACAATTAAAAGAGGCTGCATGCTAAGTACTCCCCAGGGAAATGAAAAAAACAAACAGATTTATCTGCTCTCGTTACTTCGCCAGGTTTCTCATTTACTGTATTATTTTGGTTTGATTACAGCTAATTAGGTAGAATGTATCTTTGTAATTACTCTATGTCAGAGCAAAGTATATTATATGGGGTTTATTCAGTAACACGTAATAGCTATTATCTGTCATCCATGGGAACCAGATGAATGGCCATTGATGATCACGTATGAAAATGTCAAAGTAGCTCAAATTCCAATATTTAAACTAATTGCTTGAGATTATGGTGACATTTTCACATGCAATTTATTAAAGGTTTTCTGTCACTTTATAGATCAAAGTTTGGTTTCTGCATCCCTCTGCTCCAGTGGCTTGTTAGATACATGCTAATGTTCAAAAAGATATAGGCCCTTATTCTTTAAAGCAGGGGTGCGCAAACTGGGGGGGTGGGAGATTTTTGAGGGGGAGCGCAGTGGTTACAGAGACACCGCGCTCTTCACCAAGGCCCTCCAACCCATAGATAGGGTATAAGCAGTGTGATAGTCAGCGCTCCATATATGAGCTACCGTAGGTCTGTTTGTTTGTTTCTGTTACTCCTGTTATGCTGATCATAACCTGTGTTTTATGTTGTGGAAATTTCGGCTGGTTTAAAGACTGCATTATTTTCTTCAAATCAAGTCTCCTGTTTAACCTCTGCACACATCTCCTACACCATGGGTGCGCAAACTGGGTGTCGGAGGAGCGCGCAAGGCCTCTGTCTGTCTTTTACCTTGTCTCCGGCAGCTTCTGGCGATGCGTCATCATGGCAATGTGGTGTCAAATGATGCCGCGGCGGTCACATGACACCAACGTGACATCACATGATGTCGTGATGTCAGAAAACACTGGAGACAAAGTAAGGGGGGGGACGTGAGCAGGGGCAGAGAGTAGGCGTGGGAGGGGAGAGCAGGTAGGGGGGTGCCGACGAAAACGACCCAGAGGGATCATCGGTAAATGACGGTATTAACAGGCAGCTCTGCTTGTTCACTTATTCTAGCTTCGACCAGGCGGCTGCTTTACTAGGCAGGTTTGAGCAACGAGCATTGTTAGCTGTTTGCCTGCGCGCAGGCGCCGCGCTGCTAGGAAGGGAAACACCGAAGGGAATGTCTCAAGGCTCCATTCCTGTGACGACACGGGCGTCGCACGCTAGCTACGCACAGACGCCGCGCGGAGACAGGCAAGCAAGGGGTTAATTCACTCAACTATTCCACAGCTGCTACTCACTCCGCCGCTGCCTATCAGTACACAGTATACATGTGATTACTTATTGCTCACAGTTTCCTGCTGCTTCTCCATTGGCTGCTTGTTCCTTATAGGCTCAGCCAGTCCTCTTGCAAACTGGCTGGGCACAAACTCTGTTCTAGTGACTTGTGCAAACCTCAAGCTCCCTGCGGCCCTGCCTTTGTCTTGTTTACTTCTTGTATTTTTTACCTCAGCTTGCACCCGGACTCCTGCCTTCTCTGACCCCTTGGCTACGGACACGACGATTCTATATTCTATATCCCTGGACCCGGCACAACAACAATCCAATCTCTCCAATCCTAGACCACGGCAAGTACCTCGACCAATCTGACTTCTCCTACCCTGAATCAGCTTCACGACTACCACTCTGCACTCTGGAAGTGGCTGCTCGGTTGTGGGTCAGTGGCTATCGACATCCCCATCTCAGGCTCGTGGTCCCACCTTGTTTGTGGTGAGCACCCGTTGCCCTGCGCCAGATGGCTGAGCGAATTCTCTGCAAATTTGGTGTTCCGTTTGGCAGGTGAAAACACGGTGGGCCCGGCAACAGTATCCATTTTGTTTTGGAGATTGAGAGTGCCTAGGTGGCAAGGAGTACAGGCAGACAAACATAGCGCTCTGGTGAATCCCTTAGAGGAATTCATATCGCTAAAGAAAACGTCTCTTAGGTATTTCCAGTCACTCATGGGCCACTTGGTCATTGCGGCTAGGATAATGTCAGTGGGAGGTTTTTCTTTCTAAGGCCGAGGCCCCAGTACCTCCGCTGCACGCGCGCCCGCGAGACTGGTGGCGCGTGCAGCCGATTCCCCGGTCTGCAGGGAGCTGCAGACCAAAAGACCGGGGGGGCGTGGCGAGGGAGTGACGGGGCGCAGCCATGACGTCACCCAGCAGGTTCGCCCTCATTGGCTGAACCACCGGGGGCGTGGCTTAGCGCTCCGTAGCGAGACCTGCTTTCAATTCTATTGAGAGCAGGAGCAACTCGCGCCACAGCGCTACGGCCCCCCCTCGCAGCGGGCCCGGCGCCATTGAGGGGAGAGCTCTCATCTCTGCAGCGTCCGCCACAGCGGGCGCTGCAGTCGCCAGCGGGGTCCAGCCCTAAAAGGCTAGCAGCCGCTACGGGCGGGGCGCGTCACTGAATCACTTCATAGGAATAACCGCTGCGATCCGCAAGGATCTGGTGGTGTGGCGTGAATTCTTGCAGGTGTACAGCAGTCAGACCCTTGGAGGGGCCGTCCGACTTCGAATGAAGCGTGGTCGGTGGGGTGTGGGGCTTGCTTTGAGGGGTCTTGGTGCACGGAGCATTAGCCAAAATGGTGGGCTGAGTCCCACTTGATCAGGAACTTACATTCTTGGAGTTCTTTCCTCTTGTGGTTGCGGTAAGACTTTGGGGTCATCGTTTTGCTGTTTGGGGACAACACAGAAATATTGGAGGCGGTAAATAACTTTGGGTCATGCTCCCACCCCCCTCTCCTCCCCCCCAGT
Source organism: Ascaphus truei (assembly GCF_040206685.1). Lineage (NCBI taxonomy): Eukaryota > Metazoa > Chordata > Amphibia > Anura > Ascaphidae > Ascaphus > Ascaphus truei. Next base: position 23,477,806 of record NC_134487.1, read on the forward strand.
GTTGGCTCTGCTGTGTAGTTTCGTACTGTCCTGCTTGAAACTGAATATAGCTTTTAGGGCTCTGGGTATATGGTGCACCTTGTGGTGCGAGTTTCAGGAATTAGCGGAGGAATTGGGTCTAGAGATTTCAGAAGTGGGGGCCCTCTTGACTTACATACTAGCCCGGAAAGAGAGGGGGTTGGCGGGACTGTCCTTTTTCATAAGACTTATGGTCACTAATGGACAGGGAGTATCCTACAAAGGTTTTTGTTCGAAGTGTGGTAGCTGGGTTAAAAAGGGGATCAGCGATTCAGGAGGTTAGGCAGCCGGTTACACTGCAGGTGCTCGAGAGCCTCATTCAGGCAACGGGGAGAGTCTACTTCGCAGTTTAAGGCCAAGCTATTTAACACTGCTTTTACCTTGGCCTATTTTGGGTTCGCTGCGTGTAGGGGAGCTGGTTTGCGCGAACAAGCAAGGAGCGGGTGGTCTGCAGATCGATGATGTGGTACGAGGGTTGGGGTCTCTCAGGCTGATCGTGAGCTGGTCAAAAACAGACTAGCTGGGGTGAGTGGATCGCGTAGGCGGCATAGCGGGTAATCCAATCTGCCCGATAAGGTGTTTAGGGGTTTGCATGGAAGTTAGGCCCCCTAACACGGACCCATTGCTGGTACACGCTGGTGGGGATCCACTATCAAGGTTCTAGTATCAGTGGGTATTTCACAAAACTTGGGGCTGGTTAGCACTCAGCTCGGCACCCATTCCTTACACATACGGGTCGCGACGGAGGCAGCTTGGACCGGACTGGGCATAGAAGTGATATAAATCATTAGTCATTGGGAGTGAAACCAGTGCCGGACCTACGTTAGGCCAGCGTTGGCTTAGAGCAGCGGTGCGCAAAGTTTTGGAGCTGCGCCCCCCTGTGCGACAGCCCCAGCGCTCACATCCCCCCTTTCTGTGTGCCGGAATCAAATGATGCTGCGGATCATGTGACGTCCTGTCACGTGACCCCGCAGGGTCATTTGACGTGCGTTACCATGGCGACGCGTCCAGAAGACAACAGAACCCCGGTAAGTTGCAGAGGCCTCATGCGGACCCCCAGGCATTTAACGGAAATGCCTCTGGGAAGAGCGCGGGGCCGCTGCAACCGTCGCGCTCCCCCACACCCCCCAACAAAATCCAGTGCCCCCCAGTTTGCGCACCCCTGGCTTTGAGGGCAGATACTTACTCTTACTGTGCCGTTTTATGTTTTGCTGCTCGTGACGCGTGGAAAATGTGCACTTGTTCTTGTGAGTTTGTTTATTTATAAAATATTTTGCCAGGAAGTAATACATTGAGAGTTACCTCTCGTTTTCAAGTATGTCCTGGGCATAGAGTTATAATGACAAATACATAGTTATAATGAGTGAAAAGGGTTAGACAGTACATTATATACAAGACTTTGCATGCACAGTTAAAGATACTATATATTGTAGGCATATGTAACGGTTACAGACCAGATTAAAATGTGAGACAGCTTTAGTTTTGAAAGAATTTAGACTGGTGGCGGAAGTGAGAGTCTACGGTAGACTGTTCCACTTGTGGGGTGCACGGTAAGAGGAGGAGCGGCCGGATACTTTGTTGAACCTTTGGACCATGAACAGTCTTTTGGAGTCTGATCTCAGGTGATAAGTGCTGCATGTGGTAGGGGTGAGGAGCTTGTTCAGATAGATGGGTAGCTTGCCCAGAAAGTATTTGAAGACAAGACAGGAAAGATGAACTTTGCGCCTAGACTCAAGTGATGACCAATCTAGTTGTTTGAGCATTTCGCAGTGATGTCTGTTGTAGTTGCATTGGAGAACAAAACAGCATATTGAGATGTAGAAGGCATCAAGTTTGCCATGGTGAGTTTGGCGTGCTGTACCATATACTATGTCCCCATAGTCTATAATTGGCATCAGTATCTGCTGTGTGATGCACTTTCTGACCAGCAGACTTAGGGAGGCTTTGTTCCTATATAGCACACCTAGTTTGGCGTAGGTTTTGGATGTCAGGATATCAATGTGCAACCCAAATATTAAATGGGATTCAAACCATATGCCCAAATATTTGAAACTAGTAACAGGGGCTTGGATAGCATTAGAGTTGGTTCTGATCTGTAGCTCCTTCATTGGAAGCTTTAGAAATTTAGCCGTGGTCCCAAATACAATTGAGGAGTTTAAAAACCAGTCTTGTCAGTATTACCATTGGGGAGTAAATACCAGTCTTGTCAGTGTTTAGAAACAGTTTGTTTTGGGAAATCCAATTTTCAAGTTTCAAAAAGTCAGATTGAAGTACATATCCAAGTTCGGAGAGGCCATGTGCATATAAGATTGTGTCATCCGCATATGTGTATTGAAGCTCCCTTACAAGCTGAAGGAAGATCATTAATGAACATTGAGAAGAGTAGGTGCCCCAGAGCAGAGCCTTGCGGGACGCCACAGGTGATATCCAAGGTGTTGGAGTTAGAGCCTGAGAGACACATGTTGGGATTTACCTGATAGGTAGGAATGAAACCAGTTTAAAGTATGCTTCCCTAGAGCACTGAAGTTTGTTTAGCAAGATAACATGATCAACAGTATCAAAAGCCTTTGCAAAATCTAGGAATACTGCACCAGTGAGTTGTCCCCGTTCTATTCCACACTGGATTTCATTGCAACCTTTTAGCAGGGTAGTTACGATGGAGTGTTTGGGGCGAAAGCCAGATTGTAATTGGCTAGGGAAATTTGTCTTGGTATAGTAATCGCTTAATTGGGAATGAACACATTTTCCCATGACTTTGGATAGTATTGGGAGAAGAGAGATTGGCCTGTAGTTTGAGACCGTGTTTTTGTCCCCACTTTTGAAGATTGGGACAACTCTGGCAGTTTTCCAGGTCTTAGGGATATGGCCTGCAGACAGAATAGAGTTGATTAGGGAAGCAAGCGGTTTGGAAATGGCTGGGGCACCAAGTTGTAGGAACCTAGATTGTAGTAGGTCAGGTCCACATTGGCTGCATAGTTTTAATTTTGAGGAGCGCTTGTGTAATCTCCTCTTCAGATAATGGGATAAATTGAAAACTGTGGGCAGTTTTGGGAGAGACTGGGGCTATAGAGGTACTCTCAGAATGAGGTTCATGTATATAGTTCGGGTTGCGTTTTGCTAATATGTTAGTAGCACACCCCGCAAAGTATTCATTGAATGCATTTGCAATGTCAGTGCGGTTTGCCAGGGTAATATCCTCAATGTTATTACATGGTTGTTGATGATTAGAATATATTGTTGATAACCTTCCAGAAATTAGCTGGATTTGATGTATGCTGATGAAGATTGTCAGAGTAATATTGCGCTTTTGTATGCCTTGTTTGCCTTGTGTACATATTCCGGAGGCATCTGTAGATATTAAGATCCTTGATAGTGCCAGTTTGTAGCTTTTCCACAAGGCATCACTAAGATGGTAGAGCGCTATAAGGTTGGTTGTAACCCACAGAAGGTGTGACCCCCGTACTCTTATTCTGCGTAGTGGAACATGGGTATCACAGAGTTTTAAGAACTCGGCTTGGAAATAGTCGAGCGCAGTATCAGGGTCTTGAACTAAGTCGATTCTGTACCAAGGGCAGTTGGTAAGATCAGCCAGAAACTGTTGTGGGTTAAAGATTCTAAATGTACTAGTGAGAACTTTAGGGCTTGATTGGGGTGATCTGATTTTCCTGATGTAGCCAGGTCACCCCTCTCACCTTGCGACCCCCATCCCCTATGCCAGGATCGATGGCGGGTGCTGCCGGAGGCAAGCGGCAGACCCGACGGCCATTCCGGAGGGTGGGGCGCTGGAGATCTTCGGCGGCTCCCGTGCAGGGCGCTGCCATGTTGCGCAAGTTTGCGCATGCGCGGTAAGCCCCCGGCGGCCCGAGATAGTCGCGCATGCGCAGGGCTAGTTAGCAAGTCCAGGCAGCCTTTAGAAAGTCGCGCGAGAGTAGGGACAGGTAGGGAGATGTTGCGGCGGCCATTAGGGAGTTGCGCAGGCGCAGGGAAGGCGCGCACGCGGCCCCAATGTAATTGCAGCCTCCACAGGACTACAACTCCCATGAGGCTTAGGGCCAAGCACACCAGGTGCCTCCGTGTGGCCAATGAGGGCCAAGGATCTCTAGAGGGAGCAAAAGGATACATTTTGCGGGCTTGGACCACGTTAGGCAGTCAGAGCCAGGAGCAGCCCTGGGAAGGAGGTAGGGTACAGGAGTCAGGGACTCCCTGTACTAGGCCAGCACCCCCAGGGCCCGAGATAGCTCTGAGTTACCCCATTAAAGTGAGTGTTGCCAGGGGTTGCCCTAGGTTAGGGACCCTGTCACTCAGGTTTGGCAGTTGGAGTGGGGGAGCTGTGAGGGAAGGAAGGGTGCGGGGAGCGAGGGCAGCTCCTGCACCCACATAGGTACCCACACCCCAGGTACGCCCCAACTCCCCACTAGGTTAGTGGGTAAGTGCTGAGGGAAGCCCAAGATGGGGACGCTGCCCTTAGTGTAGTGCTGCCTTGTCAGAGTCACGGCTGTCAGTGCTGTGAGGTCTGACAGGCAGGCACCTTGTTGCGCAGCACGTTGGGTGCCAGCATCCAGTGGGTCACAGCTTGTTGCTGTAGGCGCTGGGACTAGTTTAGTAACAGTCAGGACTGGGAAGAGTTAGGGGAGTGGGGCAGGTTATTAACCCCGGTAGACCCCTAGAAGTTTCCCCCAAGTCATTACAGGTTGCTGTGCTGTAGGGACGGCCTATAGTATAGCGCGTGTCACTTAGTGCTGTAGGGACAGGTCCTCTGTTAGGGATCCTGTCACAGTAGGGTAGATTAGATAGGGACATAGCGGGCGCTGCGGTTCCTGCTAAGAGGTTCGGATCCAAGTTGGGGTCCTCAGAGACTGTTTCCAGGGTGGGATCGCCCTCGACGGTCCGTGTGCAAAGAGTCCGGTTGGGGATCAGATGACGTCATCCTACGACTGATCCTTTGTGAAGTTGTTGCTGATCCGAGCACCGGAGTGCTCAGCAGGTACTATACAGTTCTAAGTGCACCAACAGGCCCTTAGTGTAATAGTGACTGCGCAGTCACCCATTGCCTCTCTCTGCAAGAGTGCGGGACATTGGGTGGGGTTCTTTGGACACTGGGTGGGATCACCTGGTGTTGGGGAAGCGTCCTGCGGGACGTCGCAGTAAGTGTCTCCTCGAGAGAGGGACACCTGTTCTGATATGTTATGATGTTATTGCCGTGATATGTGTTATATGCTGTTCCCAGTAAATGCTATTAGTTAATATATATATCACTGTGTGTAAGTATTGATTATTTGTATGTGTCCTGCGAGGAACCACTCCCCCTATGGTGGGAGCCATCGCAGGTGGAGGCGCTGAATTGAGTAAGTGGTTACCCCTAGTATATAGTGCCCCAGGTTCCCCGTGGCGGAAGCTCAGCCCTCCTGTGAGCCAACAGGTAACGCACCACATCTATGGTAACACCGTATGTTCCTTTTCACCCCACACTATATCTGCGATTGGGGGGGGGGAATACCCGTTACACTTACACCGTACACTATTGCAGCGGTGTGCAAACTGGGGGCGCGCCCCCTTGGGGGGGTGCAAGATTATGTAGGGGGGACGCGGGCTGGGTGCGGGGAAACCTGGGGGCGGACAGAGCTGTGCACGGGCGGCCAGAAGCTCCGTGCAGAGGCTGCTTCCCTGCTCTGTCTTGCAGAGGGGGCGGGGCCTTGCTGCGGGGCCTTCCCTGCACACAGACAAGCCCTCCTCCTCCTGTCTGTTACCGCCCGTTTTCACAGCACATGGGGGACCTGAGCAGGCTTGGTTACTTCCTCCCCCCACCCACCAGGTGTGTTTGTGTGTGTGTATGTGTATGTGTGTGTGTGTGTGTGTGTGTGTGTGTGTGTGTGTGTGTGTGTGTGTGTGTGTGTGTGTGTGTGTGTGTGTGTGTGTGTGTGTGTGTGTGTGTGTGTGTTTGAGTGAGTGTGTGTGTGTGGCTGAGTGAGTGTGGTTGAGTGTGTTTGTGTGGTTCAGTGAGTGTGTGTGTGGTGGGGGGGTTGAGTGTGAGTGTGGGGGGGTTGAGTGTGTGGTTGTGTGTGTGTGGTTGCGTGTGTGTGGGGGGGTTGAGTGTGTGCGTGTGGGGGGGTGTTGAATGTGTGTGTGTGGTTGAGTGTGTGTGTGTTTGGTTGTGTGTGTGTGGGGTTGAGTGTGTGTGTGGGGGGGTTGAGTGTGTGTTGGTGTGTGTGTGTGTGGGGAATTGAGTGTGTGTGGTTGAGTGTGTGTGTGTGTGGGGGGGGGTTGAGTGTGTGTTTGTGTGTGGGGGGGGTTGAGTGTGTGAGGTTGAGTGCATGTGTGGGGGGGTTGAGTGTGTGTGGTGTTTGAGTATGTGTGTTGTCTGTGTTTGTGTGTGTGTGTGGGTTTTGTGATTAAATGCAGCGGTGCACAAACTGGGGGGGGGCGGCCCGGGCGCAAGATTATTTATGCGGGACGCATGCGACAAAACCTGGGTGTGTAGGCGAAAAAGATGTGCGCGCGCGGCCAAGAATATGTGCGCTGGTGGGCACGTGATTCGGCGGTACGGGGGAGGAGCACGCCCCAGCGCTGTGATGTCAAACGCCCCTCCTCCGGTGTCTGCCCTGCAATAGAGCTGTGTTCCTTCTCTCCTCTTGCACACGCCAACTATCATCTTGGCCCAGATTCCTGTGCAGTGGCTGTGTGAGCTGAAAAGAGAGGGGATACTCTCAAATATATCCACCGCTTGCAAACCATATTCGTCCGGTGAGTGGGCACTCCACCTGGTGTAGCTGAACACGGGTCCCATATTAATTGTCCTTAAAATTGTCTTAGATTAACTGTGTTATATTATTTGTATATGTTTTTTATGTCCAGTGTTTTTAAACTATTTTATTAAATGTTGTAAAATTCCTATCACCCTTGATCTCAGCTGATATATTTTTTAAGTAATATTAGTATAGTATATGTTGTTTGTTTCTCATACCCACAGTATTACACTATGTTTTGTGTTTTTTTGCATTTTCTTTAAGCACATCTCTACCGTCTGGAATCCATTTCGGTTTTCTTCCTGTTGGTGAATATATCCTTTACCTGCTGGCGCCTTTTAACACTATATTTTTTCTCTTGTTCTGTCACTGACCAGGGGGTCAGTTTTAGTGTTTAGGCAGCCCCCCATGCAAGGGTAATACCTGCATTAGGGTTAACTCACATATATAGATAGCGCTACCTACTCTGTGTTTGCATCTTTGGTATATATGCTTGAGCTCTGTTCATTTACACACTAACTATCTAGTGAGTCCCAGGTTTGATTTTTAGGCAGACTCCAGATAATTTAGTCTGAGCACTACCCTGCATTAACCCCTTCCTTACCCGGCTAATTAAAGATACGGTGGTGTTCACAAATACACCACACCGGGTGGACGGTAGATATAGCTCTACAGCATTACACCAAGCTTAACCTCTTCCTCACCCGGTTAACTAAATATTCGGTGGTGTTCATGAATACACCACACCGGGTGGGAGGTGCCTACTTTGAGTGCCACAGTATATATATCTGAATCTTTAGATTTGATACGTTTAATATATCAGTGTATACCGTGGGCACATGAACCCTATAACAACTGCACTATTTAGTGTTAACTACCTATACAACTTCGTCCTATCATATGGTGCAGTTTCCACGGAAGTTCGTGGGGAGTATCTCACTAGTTTAGAATCACCTCTGTGAGAACTCCTGAATACGCTAAAACATTGGATTATAAACAGATTATGTGTAAATGACATGTTGATATCTAAATTACACTATGTATCCAATCCTTAGCTCATTTCTAGCTACATAGTAGCCTTTTTAACTCATTCTTTACCTACGCGCCGTTTCTAGGGATTTTTTTACATATATCATGGTTGATTCATATATATTAAGCACTTCAATGTACTGGTATGCAAACACCCTTTGAATCAATTCAGTCAGTGTAGGTACATATCTATATGTTTGGTCCGGTTTTCCGTGATAGATATAGAATCATTGTTACAGCTATATATACCACACTGAGTCATCAAGCTAAACATCCATATTGCTGATGCCAGGAAATTATTATTCCCTAGATTCTATTGTCAACCAGCCTTGGTTCATAGGACTGGAAGTTACCTGTTTAATTTGCTTTTTAATAGTTTTGTGTTCACTGTTACCCTAAGTATTCATTAAAGGTTTAGTTATTCACACACTTTTTTTCACCCTACGAGTGCTTGTTCGAAAGGGGTTCTTCCACTTGCCTTGGCAAGTATCCTATGTGTTACCAAGTGTTACATTAGCCTCATCCCATTGGCAAGGAATTATCTCCCTCCTATCAGAACCTGCCAGGTCACATGGGCAAATCCTACAGCCAGCTCAGGTAACTCTGAGCATGCTCAGTAAGCAGCTTGGTAGCACTGCTAAGTAAAAAGGGGCCACTCATTTCTGGGGACGCAACGTCTGGAGTTTGGTCCCAAGGTGTGAAATATCTAGGAGGAGTAACAGGACCTGCTACTCAGAAACATCCTGATTAAGTGACACTTTATGACTCTGGGGTCTTTCATGTATGCATAACATTTGGTCCTTAATGCATTACAAAGGCAGGCAGAAACAATAGCATCCTGCCTGTACATATAAACCTGCAACAGAAAGGCACTTTATCAAAAATATGTTTCCCTTATGACAAAGTTATATTTTTAATATGTGTGTACTTGGGGGATTACACTGAGGCGGCACCCCAAAAATCAGGGTGCTGGCTCACTCCGTTCCTAAATTAGCAGTCTTAAAAGGGGAACAGCATATAAAATTAACCCCTTCATCCCCAATATGAAATAGGGGTAACCAGCCGAGCCCACTGCCTTTATTAATGCGCTGATTACCCCCATTTTCACCACACCTCCCCCACTCAAAGCCCAAGGTTTGCCCTGGCCACCTCCTCTGGTGGTTGGGCTGACCTGAGGGTTTTTGAAGTCATTAGGTCTTGGGGATTGTCCTGCCGGGAGAGGCCATCAGCGTTCCCATGCTCACTGCCTTTCTTTGCTGAATGGTGAAGTCACATTCTTGCAAGGCCAGGCTCCAGCGCAAGAGCTTGGCATTCTCTCCCGACACCCTCTGCAACCAACTTAGGGGGTTATGGTCAGTGATAACAGTGAAGTGTCTGCCATACAGAGAGGGCTGTAGCTTCTTTAGCGCCCATACTATGGCCAGACACTCCTTCTCAATAGGGGCATATGCCCCTTCTCTGGGCAGCCGCTTGCGGCCCAGAAACATCATTGGAGGTTCCCTGACCTCCTCCCCCACCTGGCTGAGCACAGCACCAATGCCAAAGTCTGAGGCATCAGTCTGCTCCAGAAACTTCTTGGAATAATCTGGAGCGGCAAGGATGGGTGCAGTCTTCAAAGCCTGAAATGCTTTTTCCCAGGCTGGAGACCAGATTACCAGCACAGACTGTCGCTTCTGGGTCAAGTCAGTCAGGGGTGTTGCAATGGCACTATACTGGGGAACAAACTTCCTGTAGTAGCCTGCAGTGCCTAGAAACGCCATGCCCTGCTTCTTGGTTTTGGGATTGCGCAACTGCACTACTGCTTAGCTGGTTCTGGCTTGAGGTGCCCTCCACCCACCCTATGCCCTAGGTATAAGACTTCAGCCATCCCTACTAAGCACTTGGTGGGTTTTAAGGTGAGACCTGCCTCTCTAATCCTGGCTAGCACCGCAGCTACATGAATTAAGTGTGATTCCCAGAAGTTACTGAACACAGCAATATCATCCAGATAAGCCCTTGCAAACCCTTGCATGCCCTCTAGCAAACAATTGACCAGGCATTGGAAGGTAGCCGGTGCATTCTTCATCCCAAATGGCATCACTAAGAACTCATAGAGGCCACTTGGGGTGATGAAAGCCGACTTCTCCCTAGCCTCCTGGGTCAAAGGGATCAGCCAGTACCCTTTACTGTGATCCCTGGTGGTCAGATACCTTGCCCCCGCGAGTTCATCCAGCAACTCATCCATGCGGGGCATGGGGTAGGCATCTGAAACCGTCCCTGCATTGAGCTGCCGGTAATCCACACAGAACCGGGTGGTCCCATCCTTCTTAGGCACTAGGACTACCGGACAAGCCCAAGGGCTCTGGGATGGTACAATTACCCCTAGGGCCAGCATCTCCTCCATCTCCCTCTCTATACTGCCCTTCACCTCTGCTGACACTATAAGCGTGCTTATGCAGAGGTCTCAGATCCCATGTAAGCACTGGGTGCTCAGTGATGTGTGTCCTCCCTGGTTTGTCCGTGAACAGCGCCCTATACTGCTCTAGCATAGCCCTGGCATCTGCCCTCTGCCTGACACTCAGCTGAGACCCTATCTCAACCTGCTCTATGGTACCCTCCTGCCTAGCCTCCTCTAGGAGATCTGGCAGAGCTATGTCCTCCTTGAGCATGTTGATGTGATAGACTTTGGTCCTCCCTGTCTCCCTAACCCTGGCTAGCACTGCTGCTACCTGTCCTGGATACCAACCACTGATCTGCATGTAGCCAACTATCCTCTCCCTGTATGTTCCCACATACCTCTGCACTCTCTCTAGTGCCCTCCTGACCAGGCGGTGGGAGGTAGCCAGAGCATTCCTCATCCTGAATGGCACCCTGAAAAACTCACAGAGGCCATTCTGAAGGCTGAAGACTGACTCCCCCTTTGCCTTCCTCTCTACACTGTCTGCCACCTCTGCTGATACTCCATAGGTATTCTTATGCAGAGGATGCAGATCCCCTGGGAGCACAGGCTGATCTGTACTATGTGCCCTGCCCAGCTTGTCTGAGAACAGGACCCTAGGCTGCTCTACCCTAGCCCCGGCTTCTGCCCCTGCCTGCCTACCTCCCCGGGCCCCTAGCTCAACTAGGACCCCCCTAGGAAACCCTATCCTACCTAAGAGGCCTGGCACTGCCTGAGCTACTTCCTGAAACATGTTCCCCATTCCTGGTAACATGTTCAGGAGCATCTGCACATAATCACCCGCTTTACCCTATGGCTGGCAGGCGTCCCAGAGGTGGCCAAAGTCTGCCTCTGCCCCTGCTGCCTCCGGCCAGAAGTAAGGCTGCAACAGCTGGGTTCTCATGTGAGTGACCCCCTGATGCCCCACTAGCGGACTGGGGAAGGCTACCTGCAACACTTGCTGCCTACCCTCCCTGGGTCCCACTAACCGTCTTCTACCTGTCCAGCCCCTGGCTAACCCGGTAGAACCTGGCTCCCTACCCCAGAGCCCGTGGTGCCACAGCCTGTGGTCTGACCCCCCGCTTTCCCAGGACTCGGACGCCCGCAGTCCCATACCTTCTAAGCTGGGGTCAGCTTTCACCGCATCCCTATCTGCTGTCCCTAATTCTAACCACCCACCCTTAGTCTCTAAGTCAGGGGTAACAGGGACAGGTAAAGGGAACAGCAAGTCAGTCACTGGTCACGACTCAGTAGTCTGGCTTACCTGTCTGGTCTCCGCAGAGGCCACTGGAACCGTTGGTCCCAAATGCAGGGGGACAGAGGTTGATTCTGCTGTGATTCCTGATGGCAGGCTCTTAGGAATCGCCGCAACAGCAGGCAATTCCGCAGCAACCACACAGATCACAGGCTCCAGGTTATTGCTAAGGCGCACCTCAGCAGTTTCCCTGGACAAAACCCCCACCTCCCTCATGCCATGATTGGCACCCCCATCCAAAATGATCTGGGCACCCTGTAAGGACCGCAGCCCTCCATCAGGCATGGTTCTTTGCACCCCAGTGCTCGGGAGCCAATCTTCTGGCCGCACCAGAATAACAGCAGCACCCAAATCTGGTAAGCTCCCTGCTTGCCGGTCACCAAAGGTAACCCTCCGTGGGTGCCTGCTCAGGACATCAGCAGGCTGCATCTCGACTGATGCACTTGGACATCCTCTGCTCACTGCTGCTGGCTCTGAGGTGACAAAAGCAGCATCTGCCTGGGACATCCCTCTTGGTTGTGGCTCCATGGCTGTGCTCTGTTCCTCTGTGTGGGCCAGCCCAATCTGGGTTACTGGCCCTGCAGCTTGTGAACGTTGCCCCTGATGGGGTCCCCCAGACCGCTCACGGTCCGGGCAATGTGGCCGGATGTGGCCCACCTTGTGGCAATGATAGCACCATCTCTCAAGCTTGAACTCCCCAGTATAGGGCGTGTCGCTGCCCACTGTATGTTTTGGAGTCCGCTGAGGTGCAGACTGGTCCCCCCTAGCCGGAATGGCTGCCTCTCTGGGGACTGCTGCGTTGCTCACCAAGGCTGTGCTGGTTACATATTCACTTGCTGGCTCTGCGGCTTCCACAGCAGTTACTCTGGGAAAGTTCTGTTCCCCGCTGACAAGGTGGGAGTGAGGGGGCCTTCCAAGCGCTGTCGACAGAAGCTCGAGTCGCTGTTCATAGCTAAGCCCTTCTCCCCAGGCGGTGAGGAGTGCAATGAGTCCAGAGGTAGCAAGTCCGGTCGCCGCGCGACTGATCCATCTGCACCCCCTGGCACCACGCCACCCTCTTCCAGGCGGTCACTGACATCCTTCCCCTGTCCTTGCAGCCCCGGAGCTGGAGAGATCTCTTGCACTCCGGGCTGAGTACTGTCTGCTGGCGGGGCCATCCTGCCCTCATATTCTTCTAAATCCTCCTCCAGCTGACTCTTTGAATGACCGTATGTTGTGAACCCGTACCCCACACATCTCTCCACTATCTGTGCCCGGTTACAGGTACAAAACCTTCCTGAGCGTGGACTCATGGTGCCACTGGGGTATAGGTCCAGAGACCAGTGAATTATCTCGTGCTTCTTTGGAAGTGTGTGTAAGTTGCCACTTGTCTGAGGAGCTTGCAATCTACAAGGTCCTCACTATATTACAGAACACTGCAATATAGGCTCAATCAGTATCTCACCAGCTATCACCAGTTTTAAACGCCTGTGACGGGAGACGCGCTTAATAACACATTTATATTTCGTGGGTCCTGATTGAGCAGAACAGGTTCAGCAAAATAAACTGAGATTTATTCCCTTGATAGGCAAACACACGACAACTGCAGAATAAACTTAATAATTACACTCACGGGTAGAGAAACAGAGGATAATGTCCAGAAAGGTGCAAAGCACCAGGAGATTGTCTTTTAAAATGTAGTCCTTTTGCAAGGGCGCAAATTGCCAGCCCCAATCCTTCTGTGAATGTGCAAAGTCTTTTCTGGTTCTTTATGGGTTCGGTCTGGAATCCCCAGGGCTAACGCAATCCTGAAGCAGGGCTAGTTTCCTTGTTGCGATGTTTTTTAACCCCTTGCGTTCTGGAATCGTAGCCGCTGTACTTAGGTCTTATCCGCTTGAAGAAATCAGGTAACAACAGCAGGAACAACAGCAGGAACAACACAGGAATAAGGGGTACAGGCCTTTTTTAAGGACAAGGGCCTGTGAAGTGTTACATTAGCCTCATCCCATTGGCAAGTAATTATCTCCCTCCTATCAGAACCTGCCAGGTCACATGGGCAAATCCTACAGCCAGCTCAGGTAACTCTGAGCATGCTCAGTAAGCAGCTTGGTAGCACTGCTAAGTAAAAAGGGGCCACTCATTTCTGGGGACGCAACGTCTGGAGTTTGGTCCCAAGGTGTGAAATATCTTGGAGGAGTAACAGGACCTGCTACTCAGAAACATCCTGATTAAGTGACACTTTATGACTCTGGGGTCTTTCATGTATGCATAACATTTGGTCCTTAATGCATTACAAAGGCAGGCAGAAACAATAGCATCCTGCCTGTACATATAAACCTGCAACAGAAAGGCACTTTATCAAAAATATGTTTCCCTTATGACAAAGTTATATTTTTAATATGTGTGTACTTGGGGGATTACACTGAGGCGGCACCCCAAAAATCAGGGTGCTGGCTCACTCCGTTCCTAAATTAGCAGTCTTAAAAGGGGAACAGCATATAAAATTAACCCCTTCATCCCCAATATGAAATAGGGGTAACCAGCCGAGCCCACTGCCTTTATTAATGCGCTGATTACCCCCATTTTCGCCACAGTCATGCGTCTCCGTCGTGAGCACTATACGCACGGCCTTAGACATATTTGTATTTACATTGCATACCGTTTAAGAAAGGGTTTTTTTTTCTTGTGATTTTGATTACATCAGGCAAGGGGGGGCCCAAGAAATTTCATGGATAAAAAGGGGGGCTCGGCATAAAAAGTTGCTCACCCATGCACTATTGCATGGTCACTGAAAATGTCAGGTAGGATGCCAGAGGATTGGATTCTGCGGGGACTAGAGGAGAGAATTAATCCAACAAGGAATGGTTGTGAGATCTCGGGTTTGTCCATGTGGGTTGGGAAATGAGTTGCGTTAGGTTAAGTGACTTGAGTTGTGTCTGGATTTTGTTGTTTTTAGAGTCGAGCCAATTGTAGTTGAAGTTCCCAAGAAGCAGCTCACTCATCTCGTTCTGAGAGGAAATTGAGCCAATAAACTGGATGATACCAGTCAGGGATTGTATAGAGGCTTTAGGGGGCCGTAGATGCCAGCAATAAGAACGGGCTTAGAAAAGGAAGCAGATTTTGCCAAGTGGGATTTCAAAAGAGGGTGGGCTTTGGGGGCAATTTAGGAGCATAAATTGTAAGGTGTCTGCAATATAAAATAACACCCCTCCTCTCTTTGACCTGTCTGTCCTCGAAATGAAGTATGCATGAATGGCGATAGTTGCATTGAGGGTTTTAGGAGTTAGTCATGTTTCTGTGATAATGATGATTTATGGTTTATGCATAAGGCACCATGCCCTTAGTTCATCCAGTTTGGGCAGCAGGCTCCGGATATTTATATGGGCGACAGATAGCCCTTTTTGGAGTGGAGCACAGTATAGAAGCTATTGCACTGGTTTATCCATTGTAACTTAATTGTGCCTGGTTTGCAACCTAATTCCAGATCCAATTGGGATTGCCACCTTTTTAGACTTCCTGACCCTGAAACTTAAACAGAAGGGTGGCTGAGGGACAACTCAGGCAGTAAAAGGCCATAAGGATCGGAGTTTGAGACATTATAGTGCAATAGGTTTTAACCTTTGTTCCGCAGAATCCTGCTGTTTGCTAATATTTTACAGTTCAAAATCCAATGATTTTATATTTGCCATATTTATGTAACACCTCTACCTCGGCTAACAGAAAAGGGGCCACACCAAAGTATCCTAATGTCTCTTTAGTGGTGTAGGTGATGCTCAGCGGTTCTTTTACCTTGTTCTGAGGGTGCTGGAATTCATGCAGGAACACACACATACCTATCTCTCTATCTTCTTGCTTAGGGATAGCTCACACAGCATTTCCCCAGAGAGGTACATCTTTTACACTTTGTAGTGTGGTAAAGTTACACTCCATTACTTGAAGGAGAGAGCTTACACCCCGAGCCGCATTAGGGAGGCGGGCTCTTCCTCCAATGTCACAGCCTCCAAAGCCCTCCCCTGCTAGTTGGCGCTCTGCGCTACCGCATCAGGCCTTGTTCAGGGTGCCAGAGACAGGAGTTGGAGGGCGAGCGTTCGCGTGTGCGAGCGGCAGTCTGCTGGGCGATGTGTGCACATCATCCCCAGCAGACTTTTTCAGGAGTTGAGGAGGCGGGGAGGGGGCGGAGCTACAGACAGCAGCTTAGGGATCGTTGTTGCAGTCTTGAAATCATTCTCAAGAATGATATAATTGGCTGCCGAGGTCCCAGTGACGCTGCTGCAGCTTCAAAAAACAACTTGGGTTGTTATTGAAACTGTAGCCAGCTTCAACTTTGTACTTCGGAGGCAGGGCAGCTGCTACCCTGACAACCGCAATTCACTTTCAATACATTGTTTCGGACGGCCGCTCGCACGCAAGCACGCCCTCCCTCCGAAGCCTGCACCCTGAACGAGGCCTCAGAAGTTGTTCCTGTCGCGCATGATGATGCGGGACCAGAGACCTCTCACCCTCTTCTGGTGCAATGAACTAGTAGTGCGCAAGCCCCAGTCTGCCTGCATCTCATCTGCGAGGAGCTCAGTCAGGGCCGGCACTGCCAGGGTGTAATTCCCCAGACCACAACACTGAGAATTACTGCTGGAAATAAGTGCTGTATGTGTTTGGGAGGGGAAGGGGGGGTAATTCTGTGGGGGGATAATTTGGTGTGGGATAATTCTGTGGGGATAATTTTTGGGGTTAATTCTGTGGGGGGTGGGAAGGGGGATAATTTTGTGTGGGATAATTCTGTGGGGGTGGGAGTGGGGAAGGGGGATACTTTTGTGTAGCATAATTCTTGGGGATAATTCTGTGTGTGGTGGGAGTGGGGAAGAGTGATCTTTTTGTGGGGGATAATTCTGTTGGTGGGGGGATAATTGAGTGTGGGTCATAATTGAGTGGGGGGGGGTAATTCTGGGGGGCATAATTGAATGGGGGGGGGGGTAATTCTGTGTGGCATAATTGAGTGTGGGGGAAGGAATTGTGGAAGGGGATTTAGTGGGGAGAGAGTGCAAGGGACGGGAGTGAGAGGGGTGGTGTAAGAGAGGAAGGTGGGGGAGTAAGAGTAAATAAATACACAGGACCAAGCATATTTGAAAAAAAGGCTCTTCTTTCTTGAATGGTTGCAGACCCCTGCCCTATCACCTCTGACAAAACAAAGGAGTCTCTTACCCCTACTAATTTTAAGGTGATACTCCTAGTCCCTTGCTTATAGAACCTTACTAGGAGTACCTGTCCATTCCCTCTTGTGGGTGGAACATGGCCAGACCTGGAAAACTGCCAGAGTTGTCCCAATCTTCAAAAGTGGGGACAAAAACACTGTCTCAAACTACAGGCCAATCTCCCTTCTCCCAATCCTATCCAAAGTCATGGAAAATGTGTTCACTCCCAATTAAGCGATTACTATAACAAGACAAATTTCCCTAGCCAATTCCAATCTGGCTTTCGCCCCAAACACTCTACCGTAACTACCCTGCTAAAAGTTTGCAATGAAATCCAGTGTGGAATGGAACGGGGTCAACTCACTGGTGCAGTATTCCTAGATTTTGCAAAGGCTTTTGATACTGTTGATGATGCTATCCTGCTCAACAAACTCCAGAGCTCTGGAATAGGGAAGCATGCTTTAAACTGGTTTCAGTCCTACCTATCTGGTAGATCCCAATATGTGTCCATCTCCGGCTCTAACTCTAATCCCCTGGATATCACCTGTGGCGTCCCGCAAGGCTCTGTTTTGGGGCCCCTACTCTTCTCAGTGTTCATCAATGATCTTCCCACAGCTTGTCAAGAAGCCTCAATACACATGTATGCAGATAACACAATCCTATATGCACACAGCCATAGCCTGTCGGACATTCAACACATACTTCAGTCTGACTTTTTCAGACTCGAAAACTGGATTTCCCAAAACAAACTTTTTTTAAACACTGACAAGACTGTAACAATGGTGTTTGGGACCAAGACTACATTTTTAAAGCTTCCAGCGACTGAGCTCCAGATTAGAACCAACACTAACACCACCCTAACTCCTGTTACTAGTTTTAAATACCTGGGCATATGGTTTGACTCCCACTTAACATTCGGGATGCACATTGATACCTTGACAACCAAGACCTATGCCAAACTAGGGGTACTTTACAGGAACAAATCCTCCCTAAGTCTCCTGGTCAGAAAGCGTATCGCACAGCAGATGCTAATGCCAATTATTGACTATGGAGACATAGTATATGGCTCTGCACCTCAAACCCACCTTAGTAAACTTGACACCCTCTACAACTCAATTTGTCGTTTTGTCCTCCAATGCAACTATAACACACATCACTGCGAAATGCTCAAAGAACTAGACTGGTCATCACTAGAGTCTAGGCGCAAAGTTCACCTTTCCTGTCTTGCCTTCAAATTCTTTCTGGGCAAGCTACCCAGCTATCTGAACAAGCTCCTCACCCCTACCACATGCAGCACTTATCAGCTGAGATCAGACTCCAAAAGACTGTTCATGGTCCCAAGGCTCAACAAAGTATCCGGACGTTCCTCCTTCTCTTACCGTGCACCCCAAAACTGGAACAACCTACCAGAGACTCTCACATCCACCACCTTCTTTCAAATCTAAGGCTGTCACACATTTTAATCTGGTCTGTAACTGTTTCATACGCCCATAATACAAATTATCTTTAACTGTGCATGCAATGTCTTGTATATAATGTATACCCTGCTCATTATGTAACTGTATTTGTAAACATGTATTATTTGTCTTAACTCTGTGCCCAGGACATACTTGAAAACGAGAGGTAACTCTCAATGTATTACTTCCTGGTAAAATATTTTATAAATAAATAAATAAATAATATAGAGGGGCCCTATCTTTAGGAGCGGCACTTCCCTAGCTGGAAAACAACAACGTGATCCTAACACTGAACACATGTAGTTACAGACTGACATGACTTACTGGATGTGATCCATGGTGACATCACTAGTGACATCACTAGTCACTATACCCCATAGTGACATCACTAGTCACTATGACTACTAGGGGAAGGGTTAACTTTCTACAAAGTATCATTATCTAGTGGCATACTAGGCACCTTCTAGAAGGTGGGGTGGCTAAATAACTGCCGTAATCACTTTTCAACATATACATAGACTAACTGCAACATCCGTCTAATGGCCATTACCAGTACCAACCCCCTAACTCCCTGTAGGAACCATGCACCTAATTAATTAACATAGCATACCCCCAAGGGTGCTACATTTATTATTTAAAAAAGGTTAATAAATGTTCTACTGAGATTATATAATGGGTAATATAAAAAATATAAACCATAGCACAGCAAAATATTTTTGATGTGCTGTGATAGTAAGTGGCCTGCAGCTGTGCGTCGTCACAATAAATATTCCACAGAGTCACACGAGATTCGTAAAGGGTTCTCCAGTTTTTAGAAGGCTGAAAACAACTTCTATAGGCGGCAGGGAGCAGGGAATAATAGCTCAGCTCAGTATGACCCTCACTCATTGGGGGCTGAACGTGGTAATGTTACTGCCTTTAAAGTTGGTGAACCTGACTTCGCTCCTAGGGTCAGCTCTGCTTGTGACCTTGGGCAAGTCCCTCAAACTTCCTGTGTCTCAGCCACCACAATTAGATTGTAGTAAACTCTACGGGGCAGGGACTCATTGTGCCTGCAAAATGTTATGTACAGCACTGCGTACACTGCCATCGCTATATAATACAATATAAATGTAGCACCCTGCTATATTTCTCTGAGACCTCGAGAAAGCGCACAACGCGCGAAACATGTCGGTCCATTTGTCACGGATCCGATAAAGCCATTTATGTATTCAAGTCATCCTCCGTCTTCATTTTGGTGCTGCGTCGCAGTCTCTTCAATTTTATTCCATCTACCATCGCAGACGGCACAGCGGAGGACAACGATCAGGCCCGGAACTCAAGAAGAAAACAAGGTGCATCTGACTTTGTGCAGCTACAGTCACTTACCTTATCCAAGGATATAGATGGATGTTCAGGGGGGTGTTTTACCAGGTGTTATAAGGACATATAAGAAAACTATGGGCCAGTTATTCAATTTCCTGGATGCTGCATGCTCTTATTGTGAGTGCGGCCAGGTAGACGTTATCTTATTCTCTATTACTGGATACCCCCGCATGTATACTCCACATAAATATTTATGGGCCGGATCTTATCCATATATACATTATACATAGTATACACTAGTTTCAAGAAGACCTCTACGGTCTCTTTTGCCGTTGGAATATTTGTAAGCCCCAAAATTCTATTGAACTTTCAATTTATATTTCTCTGATCTAGTATTGTAAATCCTGGTAATAGCAGGCAGTGCTAGTGTTAATCCCTTAGCACATGGCCTAGCATGTGAGTTGTATTTCCCCAAAGTTATAATGTTGCAGTTTTCAGGCAGGTTTTTGCCTGAAAACAGTTAGTCACTCAGGCCTGCTCTAGTGGGACCTGCCCAGTTTATGGGGCAGAGGAGCTAGTCACACCCCTAGTATAAAAGGGGACTACCATGCAAATTAGGGCAGTCCCTGGGAAGCTGGTGTCTGGGAGTCTCTGGGAAGCTGGTGCTTAGGAGTCCCTGGGAATCCAGTCCCTGATGGGTCTACTGCTCCAGTGCTGGATCTGGGTCCTCCTAAATCTAGTCCTGCCCAAGGGAAGGATGATGCCCCCTGGATAAGGACACTACTACAGGTCCAGGATGATGGAGGCCTATCTGCCCAGTAAAGGGGGGGATGTATCATGGCCTAAGAATGGGCTATATGGGGCATGGATATGGACTAATTGTTACCTGTACCCTGCTCTCAATAAAGTCCCTGTTTCACGGTTACTGGCACTCCAGAGTATTCCTGTTCTACAAGAATTCCTGTGGGGGGTGAACACCTGCCTATGGCAGAGCCCTTACAGGTGGAGGCGCTGCACCAGACCATCTTACCTACCCCAAGCTCCCTATACGCTGAGGCCCAGACTCCTGGAATACCCACAGGGGAGCACCATAATACCATCCATCTCCCGTCGGGGGAATGGGGATAGGGGTGTTACATATGTAGCCAGTTACCCTGGGCTACTAATCTGCCCTGCCTAACACATAAACCCTGGTACCAGCGCAGGCAGTGTTAGGGTTAATCTCGGCCATCTGCAGTAAACCACTCCCTAGAAGTGACAGCGGGGGTGGTCCAAGGCCGAAATACTGCCCATAATAGGGGTGGCAACCTGGGACCCTCCCCTGGGCACAAAAGGGGCTGCAGCCAAATTATTGTGAGTTGTGGAAGTGTGGAGCCAGGGCTCTGGTTCACCTTCCTTCCCCTCCCTCCGGGGAGTGGGATCATCTACCCTATACTCCATTAGGGAGTGTGGGAGTCAGGGATAGATCTAAGGGGCCTCAAGCCCTGGGGGTTGAGTCCAGGGACCAAAAGAAGAGTGTACATGTTGGTATGCTGTAATGTAATGTACTGCTGTATGAAGAATAAAGACCCCAGTTCTGTTATATACTCCTGTCTGAGACTGCAGTTCTTCAGGAGGAGGTGAGAGATTTTTCCAACAGCGGACTTCACCTGTTCCTGATGAGCCCTGTTGGAATGGAGGTGCTGCACCCAGAGAAGGTGCCAAGCACCAAAAGCCTGTCCTGCTTATCCCCAATACCACCAGCGGATACTCAGAGCCTCCTGTGAGCCTAACAGGTAGCACCAAACACAGGTAACATGCAGTGAATCTCCCGTAGTGGGGGGGAGCACGTGTTACACATATATATGATTATTAAGTATGTTATTTTGTCTGCTTCACAGAGGCTGCTAATAGTGGGTTGCTTGTGTAGCCATGTGTAAGATTGGTGTACATATCTCTTTCTCATGCTGGCAGTAAACCTGGTAAGTATGCAGGATTGCCAGCAACAATCAATGGAGGTTTGCCCTCAAACCCTGGTGAGGTGTCATATGTCCCCAAAGGAAGTGACAACATGCATTGTGCCCACACTTAGTGGTACAGAGCAGGTTTGTTCTCTGGGGGGTGATATAAGACACAGCACTGCCTAAAGTTAGAAGTTCAGTTTCCTGTTGTTGTGCTGCTCTGTTCACTGAGAGGCAGTGAAGGTCTGCAACAATGTTGCAGTGTCTCCTGCTAGCTGTGAGTCAGTGAGCATACACAGCAGAGTGAACAGAGTTAGAGGAGCTGAAAGACAGAGCAGCTCAAGAGAGGAGCTGAGAGAGACAAAGCAGCTCAGGAAAGGAGATTACAGCAGCCAGAGAAGCTGGGGAATCTCTTTGAGAGTAAAGGTGGAAAGCAGCTCTATTAGGGAAAAGGGACCTTCCTAATGAAGTGCTGCAAAGAGATGAGCGGCTGAGCTGTTATCTGTGAGCGGCAGCTGGCCCATACCATGCAAATAAAGATGCCCTGTTCAAAGAAACCCCCACTGTGTGAGTGTGAGATTACTCAACAGTGGCAGTCACCACCGAGAAGGAGTTCCTCACCAGGACCATCTCCCTGCAGAAGCACAGATCCTGATGAGGTGGAGGCGCTGCACATGAAGTAAGTTGGACTCGCACCCACTACCTCAGCTACCTGTCCTGATGACATCCCCTAATACCATCAAGCGGGAGACTCAGGAGTCCTGTTACTTGCAGGTGCACCACCACACACGACCTTGTAATGGGGACCGGTTAGACCACACGGGCCAATGTGAGATTGGGTGGGTCAGACAAGGGGGGTCCAGCCGTTACATTTGGAGGCGCTGCTGAGATACCTGTTAACAGGACAGGCTTTTGCTAGGCACACACTAGGAAACAGGGAGAGTGTCTGCTGCCACTTTGTGCTGCGTGGGACGGAGCCAGGGGTAGTCGGGGAGCTGCTGGAGCTGCAGGCCGCACAGACGCCTTGGGATCCGTTAGGGGTTAGTGAGTCTGGAGCCGGGGGCTATTGCTGTTCTAGTCGCCTTGAGGTAGCGCTAGCGGGGGACGCCTGAAGGGGTAAACTGGTAACTTAGGGCAGGAATTCTGGAAGGGTCCGCACTAGGCTAGCCAACAGTAGGTCGACGCCCAAAGTACTGCATGGAAGAGCCAGAGTACTCTAGTCTCCATTCCAGACCACTTACCAAGGAGCACAGACTGGAGGAAAGCGATACAGTAGACACTGAGAGAGTGAGCCTAGCCTGAGGTAGTGCAAACACGAGTCAGATCTACATTAGGTACACAAGGTGGTGCACAAGGCATTTTATTGCATCGGTGTGGCAGCTGCCCCGCAGAGAGGAGCTCCATGTGCGATAACAGAAATTATAACAGAGAAAAGAATGGCGACCGCAAGAATGGAGGCTCTCTCAAGCAGTGAGTCACACCTAAGATGGCGGCTCCCGCCAAGTCGGGAGAGCACCAGGACTGTGCAAGAAATTGTTGCAGAGTATTGTCCGGGTTGGGTGCGAAAACCAGAGCCCCGCCCCTGCACTGTGAGTAGTTCAGCACAGAGTCAGAACCACTCCTTGGTAGAAAGTGCCCCTCCTCTAGAGAGAACCGTCAGAATGGAGGATCTGCAGAGCGCAGAAGGTCCAGGATGGCGGGCAAACGAGGAACACGCATATGACCTGTGCGTGGAAGAAGAACAAGCTACAGAAGAGACTTTTGTGAGCCTGTTGGAGACTGGCGTGACAGCCGTGGCTGCGCCGGGTTTGTCCTGTCTATGCTCTCGGGAAAGTAACCTCGAGGCTAGTGAGGACGACAGTGTTGCTAGATGGGAGTAACGAAATGGACTTTGTTATCATTCAATATACAAACAGCCAAACGCTACCTCAAATGCGATGAAGAAAGATAATACGACCCAAAATGGCGGTTCCCGCGTTCCCGGGACACCGCGTGGGCCAGCTGCAGAAAGTCTTGCAACTTTGCAGTTTGCTGATTGTTGGCCAGGATTGGCGCCAACGAGAAAACTCCACCCCGTTGGGGAGTTTGGCGCGAAAGCTGGAGCCGCGCCCTCATGGACTATAACTGACTCCGCCCCTGTGCTGGGTCAGCCTACAAGTCTACGAGACCCTCCTCTAGAGTCCACCAGGGGGAGTGAGCACATTGAACTGCCAGTAGCAACTTCTGTTCCCCCTAAGAAAGAAACAGAATGCAGCAAAGCACAACCTCAGCTACAAGGGGCATGGCGGGCCAAAGGAGTGACTTACCCCTTTCTTTTGTGCCCGTGTATACATAAAGTGAGGAGGGGTGATAGGATCTTTGCCTGTTATTCATTGCCTAAAGGATTCCGGGAAGTATCCAATGACGGAATCACCAGCTTGAGGTGTGAGGACTCTGATTGTGTATCTCTGGGAAAAGAACTTGTTTGGGGAGCTACTTTCTTTGCAAAAGGGGCAAACCAGCTTGTGTCTAGCCCTTATCTGCCTAAGCGTGAGGAGTTCCAAGCCCCGATGACAGAGACGGCTCCAGATCCGGTTCCAAAACCGGAACCCCAGATGATGGAACCATTCCTGACGGAATCGACGAAGGGTAAGGTGACTGCCCAGGGAGAAGGGGGATCGCTACCACTGGTACCGCCGGAGCAGGACTGCTTCAAGCCGATGGACACCAGCGAATGCGAAGCGCCCCGACGCTGTTCCCCTGCGGAGATGTCCCTATCCCCATCCTGTACTACTGAAGACAGTAGTCAACCAGCTGTGGTGATGCGCCAGCCGGCGGACCACACAAGTGAAGCTGAAGATAAAGAGACATTTATCCCATCGGCTGCGGACCCTGATGTAGGCCCGTGTGCCCTACAACGGCCAGTCCGGCCTACCACAGAGGAACACATCGCAAGCCAGCGGAGTGGTGAGGAACCTCCTAACCCCCCACAGGCGCCGGTGGTGGCAATGGCGGAGAAAGGCCTAGCCCAGGCCCGGACGGAGCAGAGAGCAGAACCATCACTTCCAGCGGCGGAGGTCGTTCTGGAGGAAGAGGTTCCGGTTGGGAACCCAACGCAAGATGGCGGCGAGTCCAGCGAGATGGCCGTGTCCTCTCGGCCAAGCAGCTGTACCCGGTTGCCTGGGTCCGAGAAGAGCCAGCAGGCCCTGCGGAAGCCTGGGAGTAAGGAGGCGAGTGAACCGGAGTGCCAGTCCGATGGTACCGGGCAAGGTAGCGAGAAGTTGCGGGTCGTAGCCCCGCGTATGCCGGCGGTGTTTCCCTATGCCCAACCCCAGGCCATAGTTAAAACCCCTGCCCCTGTCACTTTTTCCTATGGGTCCCAGTCTAGCCAAGGGTTGTCTGGGGAGTCCCGAGCCACTTCTGAAGAATGGACTGGGGAAAATCTGGACTGGGGTGACTGTTTTACCTCTGATGAGGGATCGGGGAGGAAAATGGCTATGCAAAGGATGTTATACAGCCCTAAATATGACAATCGTGCTGTTGGGGTGGGATGTGATCCTAAGAGCCTTGGGTCAAATTTTGGGTCTCCAGGAAAATTGGGAGTTTCATCTGGGGATTTGGGTAATGTTGCTCATATGGTGCCTATTGCCCGGAGAGCCCCCTATGTGCCCTCACTGTCAGGAAGAGTTATTAGGGATCGCCAAAATTGGGTACGTAATTTTCACCATTGCTGGGAGGGCGAACTTACGTTAGAAATGGGTTCTCTTGATGCAGAAAATTGGGATCCTGGCGGGTTAGATGAGACGTGGTGTAGTCACGAGGGGATATGCTACATCTCCAGGAGAAGCCTTAGGGCGGTGTATGGGCATGATACTCTCAGTCCACTAGCATCCAGGCCAGAGTTATGGTCTGATTGTGGGTGTCCAGTATGTCCCCTAGAGTGTTACAGCATTGATGCTCTAAGCCCAGTGGACCATGCTGTGCGCAAGCCACCGTAAGAGGCTATGGTAGTACCACTAATGGATACTCCATCAGGGAGTAATCCTGGTTGTTATCATCTAAAGTTAAGATGTATATGTTATATGTTATGATGAAAAGATATGTACTGTAATGTGTTGTTATGTTTTGCAGTGCTACCTGAAGGAAGGTTCCGCAAATTTAGATCCCAGCCGGGGCGTTGGGGTTCCACCAGGGGGAGAATGTAGCCATGTGTAAGATTGGTGTACATATCTCTTTCTCATGCTGGCAGTAAACCTGGTAAGTATGCAGGATTGCCAGCAACAATCAATGGAGGTTTGCCCTCAAACCCTGGTGAGGTGTCATATGTCCCCAAAGGAAGTGACAACATGCATTGTGCCCACACTTGGTAGTACAGAGCAGGTTTGTTCTCTGGGGGGTGATATAAGACACAGCACTGCCTAAAGTTAGAAGTTCAGTTTCCTGTTGTTGTGCTGCTCTGTTCACTGAGAGGCAGTGAAGGTCTGCAACAATGTTGCAGTGTCTCCTGCTAGCTGTGAGTCAGTGAGCATACGCAGCAGAGTGAACAGAGTTAGAGGAACTGACAGACAGAGCAGCTCAAGAGAGGAGCCGAGAGAGACAAAGCAGCTCAGGAAAGTAGATTACAGCAGCCATAGAAGCTGGGCAATCTCTTTGAGAGTAAAGGTGGAAAGCAGCTCTATTAGGGAAAAGGGACCTTCCTAATGAAGTGCTGCAAAGAGATGAGCGGCTGAGCTGTTATCTGTGAGGGGCAGCTGGCCCATACCATGCAAATAAAGATGCCCTGTTCAAAGAAACCCCCACTGTGTGAGTGTGAGATTACTCAACAGTGGCAGTCACCACCGAGAAGGAGTTCCTCACCAGGACCATCTCCCTGCGGAAGCACAGATCCTGATGAGGTGGAGGCGCTGCACATGAAGTAAGTTGGACTCGCACCCACTACCTCAGCTACCTGTCCTGATGACATCCCCTAATACCATCAAGCGGGAGACTCAGGAGTCCTGTTACTTGCAGGTGCACCACCACACACGACCTTGTAATGGTTACCGGTTAGACCACACGGGCCAATGTGAGATTGGGTGGGTCAGACAAGGGGGGTCCAGCCGTTACACTTGAATCAGGCAGTATATTCAGAAATCTTTAGTAATACCTCCATATTCCTGGCTGAGGAATAAAATTTCTGTGAAACAAATCCCAAAAAAATAGACGTAAGGTCAGGTAGTCCATGCATACTAACAGACATCAGATAGTATATAAAAAAGGCACCTTTTTTTCTTTTTCAGCTGACTGATCTGCATTGCCCTGTGAAAATCCATTGACCGGCTGAGAGCCCTTCAACTGAGCCCTTCCTGCAAAAATGCAGAAGGTGAAATGTAGCCCTGATAAATTATACTTAAAAAAATACTTGTTTCCGATAATTGGTACTTTTCTGTACTTTTAATTATTCATTGCCTTGCAGAGAAATCTCTCGTGCAGCTGACATTGTTCCCCAGATAACACAACATATTCCAATATAAAGGAAAACATCACAAAGGTTCCATAGGACTCAATAGCAGTGTTGTATATGTAGCCCCCTGTAAACAGCACGGGCTATACATATCTTTCTCCTACTGTGGTAAATCCTGTTAAGGGCAGGCGCCAGTAGTAATCATGGGTTTTCCCCCTTCACGCCCTGCCTTGAGTGATAGATGCAGGCCCTTGACTCTGCTGCAGGCATGAGACAGAGGGGAGGTCCTGCTGACATCATGAGAGGTGGGGCCGACACTATTTAGGAGCCAGTTCCTGTGGGTGCCAGTCTAGTCCAGTCCAGTCGAGTTCGAGGTCTAGGTCGAGCTCTCTCCTGGGAGCAGGAGAGAGAGAACTCTGGCCTATACAGTTGGAGAGTGAGCAGAGCTCCGGTGGACCAATGCCCCTCACCCTGATGAGGGGGTGATGGGGAAGATCTATCCCCACCCAGAGGATACCCTCTGAGGTGGGCATTGGGGTATTGAGGCCCCTCATAGACCATCCTGTCAGAGTGCATCTTGGAGGAAAGGAGAGGAGAGGAGAAGGCCTGTATACATTTGGAGTGCCTTGTGTGCTGCTGCTGTGTGCTGCCAAGGCTGCTGTGTGCGAGCTAGAGTCAATAAAGAGACATTGCTGATTTTACCAAAGAGACTGTGTGTGATTCTGGAGCATCCACCCTGGGACCAGGGTTACTTCTTCTATATGGGTCCTACCCCATATCCCTGGGAAGGTATAGAGGATGGAGGCGCTGCACCACCACTAACGAATGAGGCAACTACCCGAGAAGCCTGGTCCTGTGTCCCCAACATCATCGCGGGAAGCTCAGGCCCTCCTGTTACCGGTAGGTACGCACCACTCAAGCACATGTAGCCAGCCCTCACACACCCTAGATATAGCATCTGTGTCTGGGGGGGGGGGGGGGAATATGGGTTACATATATTATTGACGTGAAACTTATTTGCTGGCGTCTATTGTGTTTTCATGGGAAAAATGTATTCCCTTGTAATGAAAAACCGTAACAAATGGTGATGTCACGCTACTAATGGGTGTGCGCCCCACCACGCATGCACAGTACCGCCCTTATCCACCTCCAAGTACACTCGCGCTCTCCCCTCTTCCAGGATGCTTGTGCACTAACGCCCATCAGCTACTGTGCATGGCCGGGGGCCTCGGCGCATGCACGCCACTAAAGAGGACGGACTGAAGGGGAGGAGAGGATCCAGGAACAACGGGCAGGAAGAGAGTGAGAGAGCCGCGTCCACTGAGGTCCCAGTGCTGAAACAGACACAGTCACACACACATGCACAGTGACACAGAGATACAGACACACAGTGACACACAAAGTCACACACACCGAGTCACACACACACATAGTCACACATACACACCCAGAATCACACCCAGTCACACACACACACCCAGTCACACGCACCCACCCAGAGTCACACACATACCGAGTCTCACACACATACACCCCTCCCAGAGTCACACCTGCCCCAGAGTCACACACATATACCCCCCAGAGTAACACCCACATACCCAGTCACACACACACCCCCAGTGTCACACACAATCACATACACACAGTGACACACGAGGAATTCAGTTAGTATAAATATATTAGTGCAAATAGATAAAACAGGGTGCGTGTGCCATGCACGGACGTTCTAAGTCACACCTTTGTGTTTTGTCGCTGAAAATGTTTTGATTTTTAATTAGAAACATCACCATCACAAATACAATGTGTGACAAAAGACAAAGAAGTTTCACTTAAAATGCGTCTGCCCTGCACACACAACTTTTTTCCCCCTGATATCGTGCCCCATAATGCCTTGCCTAGCGTTAAGGGAAGCAGCGCAGTTATTTGAAGCCCTGCTTCTGAAGAGGCTCTGCAACAGCCGTGCTGTTTTTGTATATTGCACACCAAGTGTGGCGCATCATGATGGCTGTTTCTTCTCTTAGCCCTGTGTGGATCTGCACATTTGTGAATGTGTGCTGTATCTGCAAATATATCTGTTTTTGCATACAGTGCATTAGTGTGTCCGTATTTACACTGTGTCTATAAGGCGATGTTTGTGCAGTGAGCAGAGTGCCTGATGTCGGCCTCGTCCAGTGTGAGAGCACGCTCGCTCGCGATCAAAACACTGAAACTGAATACCCCCGTCCATACTGCGCGTGTGCGTGCATGCGAGCGTGGGGGAGGCGCGATGCTTGCAGAGACAAATATTATTGTATTTGTCGCTCTTGCCCTGGTCACGTGCGCGGTTCAGCCAATGAGAGCTAACCGCTCACGTGACATCACAGGCATGCCCCACTACGTGCGCAACTAGCAGACCAGGAATTGCCCGACCAAACATGAGCTCCTGATGTCACGGCGCTCGAGCGTCAGCGCGCTCGCTCACTGCCTGGGGAACCAGCAAAGCCACAGATAGTGATAATAAAACACGAGGTGTGGGACTTGTACACCAGCACAGGGGAGCATACATGCCTGCTTGCCATTTCTCTCTATTTAAAACTGCATTATTTATAGTAGTTAAAATGGCTTATTATTATTTTTTGTTATGTGCACCTTTTCCCCCCCTACAAAAACACCATTGATGTGAGTTCTGGGAAAGTAACCCTCCCTTGGCTGCCACAAAGGCTGTAGTGTAAGCCAATGCTGTTCCTACTGCCTGGACGGGGTAATTATAATTTATAAGTAACCCCTCCACCGGTAGACATTTGCTGCAATGTGTGTTGTAGAGCAGATCCTCCAGCCTAGGTGTCAGCAGTGAGCTAGGACCCTGGCTCCTCCTGGCAGATCTGGCCTGTGTTGCTGCTGTTGAGCTGGGGGATGGCAGTGAGAGTAACATGCAGAGGGCTTGGGATGTGCAGGCTCGGCTCCTATAGCATGTCGGTGGTGCCAGCAGTGAGAGGCTCCTGCAGCAGGGCAGCGGCTGGGCTGTGCAGGGGATTCAGCAGCACACTGCAGCCTGAGCACACCTCCCTCACTGCCTGTGTGCAGAAGGAAGGAGTAAGGTCAGGAGGAGGAGGGAGGGGGCAGGAGAGGTGCACGGCCAGAAAAGAGGGGAGAAGAATGGTTGACAGGAAATTTGAAAATGGGAGAGGTAGATACAGAAGAGAGCTGGACAGGGTTTTATTTATTACATGTTTTACCAGGAAGCAATACATTGTGAGTTACCTCTCGTTATCAAGTATGTCCTGGGCACAGTTATGATGACAGATACATGGTTACAAATACATGGTACAGCTCGACTCACAAGTTCGTAATGAAGTTCTCATTTAATGTGATAGCCAAGAACTGTGGGATAACAACGTCTCAGGTCCCATATGGACCTGTCATCAGGAATGAAAGGTCCATATGGGACCTGAAACATTGTTTCTCCTCTGTTCTTGGCTGTCACATTAAACAGAGAACTTCATTATGAACGTGTTAGTAGAGCTGTACTTTGTATTTCTGTCTAAGGCCCGTTCTATAGTGTCGCGGGCGCGGAAATTTTAGTTTGCTGACGTTAGTCAGCCTTTCTATAATGGGGCCGCGCACGGCGGGGAGCCGACAGACAGCGGGGAAGACAGGCAAAAGAATCTTTTCGCGCCGCTACCGGTGCTGAAATGTATGTGTGTGTTTGTGTGTGTGTGTGTGTGTGTGTGTGTGTGTGTGTGTGTGTGTGTGTGTGTGTGTGTGTGTGTGTGTGTGTGTGTGTGTGTGTGTGTATGTCTGCATGAAGTTAATAAATATTTTATTTTTACGAAAGTGTTTTTTTAATAAATAATAAATTACACACACACACACACACACACACACACACACACACACATACACACATACACACACACACACAGTACCTTCACACAGCTCACATACACACGCAAACAGTATAGAACGGCCTTTGGAGGAGACCTGCACTTGGAAGAAATAGTGTGTCTGTGTTGTGTTGGCTGCACAAGCCGGATTCTCCTCGTCTGAAACTGTTTCCTCTTAGGCGTGTAATATAGTCCTCGCTGCTGTGCGTGCAGGCGCGCGCCCGGCGTTGCCCGTGGCGTGCGTGTTAAGTTGCTAGGGTGCAAGCGGAGACGCGCACAGTTAGGGGGCGCGACTCTGACGTCACAGCGTTAGGCCATGCTGTGATTGGTTCGCGCGTGGCTGCAGCACGAAAATACAATTTGATTGTATTTTCCCTGATCTGCCACGCCACCGCTCGCGGCCATGCGCGCGTCTGAAGTATAGCAACTGCAGTCTCGAGGACTATATTACACACCTTACTTTGGAACTGTAGAAATGTATGTATGTCTTTATTTATATAGTGCCATTAATATACATAGCGCTTCACAGTAGTAATACACGTGACAATCATATAAATAATATAAATAACAGATCATGGGAATAAGTGCTTCAGACATAAAAATTAACATTTAGGAAGAAATGTCCCTGCTCCGAGGAGCTTACAATCCAATTGGTAGGTAGGAAGAATGTACAAAGACAGTAGGAGGGCGTTCTGGTAAGTGCGTCTGCAAGGGGCCAAGCTTTATGTATCAGGTGTATAGTATTAGCCACGGAGCTACTCATTATGCTTCGTTAAGCAGGTGTGTTTTAAGGTGGGTCTTAAAGGTGCACAGATAGGGTGCTAGTCGGGTATTGAGGGGAAGGGCATTCCAGAGGTGTGGGAGAGAGGTTTAAGGTGCGAGAGGGCTTTAGATACAAAGGGGGTAGAGAGAAGACATCCTTGAGCGGAACGCGAGACATTAGGGCTGAGATGTAAGGAGGGGCAGAAGAGTGTAAAGCTTTAAAAGTGAGGAGGAGAATTGAGTGCGAGATGCGTGATTTGATAGGAAGCCAGGAGAGGGATTTCAGGAGGGGATACGCCAAGATAGATTTAGGAAAGAGTAAAGTGATTCTGGCAGCAGTGTTTAGGATAGATTGTAAGGGAGACAGGTGAGAGGTAGAAAGGCCGGACAGCAGGAGGTTACAGTAGTCGAGACAGGAGAGAATGAGAGCCTGTGTAAAAGTTTTAGCAGTGGAGCAACAGAGGAAAGGGCGTATCTTTCTAATATTGTATAGGAAAAAGGGACAGGTTTTAGATACATTTTGATTGTGAGTGGAAAATATGAGAGTCGAGTGTGATCCCCTAGGCAGTGCGCTTGCGCTACTGGATGTATGACAGAACTTCCAACAGTAATGTGGAAGGAGTTAGTGGGGCCAGGTTTGGGATGAAATATGAGGAGCTCTATTTTTGACATGTTGAGGTTAATTCCGCGGAGGGACATCCAGGATGATATCGCAGAGAGACATTCAGAAACTTTGGTCTGTACAGCAGATGTAAGTAAGGTCAGGGGTTGAAAAGTAAATTTGTGTGTCGTCAGTATAGAGGTGATATTTGAACCCAACAGATGTCATTAGGTCACCTAGAGAGAGTGTGTACAGAGAAAAGAGGAGAGGTACCAGGACAGAGCCCTGGGGTACCCCCACAGAGATCGATGGAGGTGTTAGCAGAAAAGACACTGAAAGTACGATGGGAGAGGTAAGAGGAGATCCAGGATAGAGCTTTTTTACAAATACCAAAAGTATGGAGAATGTTAAGGAGACAAGGGTGGTCCACTTTGTCAAATGCTGCAGAGAGGTCAAGTAATATGAGCAGAGTGTAATGACCTCTGTTTTTGGCAGCATGGAGGTCATTTGTTATTTTAACGAGGGCTGTTTCAGTGGAGTGAGCAGTGCGGAAGCAGATTGTAGAGGGTCTTGGAGAGAATAGGTGGTGAAAAAATGGAGCAGGCGAGAGAATGGTTACATTAAGTGAACAGGGTTAGGGGTGAGAACGGGGGTGATAGGAGATTTAGGGTATAAATAGAAGGTATGGGGTGAGGTAGGAGAACTGAAGGAAAAGCTGTTAAAAGACAGAGTAAGATGCGTTTCTGTGATTCGGAATCGCTTATGGTTTCTTATTTGATTTATGACATTCGGTATCCATTTTGTTTCCCCAGACTCGTCTGTTATGTAATTCAGGGTGAACTCTTGAATTGGTAGAAGGATTGTGGAATGTGTGAGAACACATTTTAAGGAAAACAATGGAGCCCATCAAGGTTATAGGCTTTGTGCCCAGACTTTTCCAAGGATGAGAGTATGTTATTGCTTCATTGTGTTATTGTTTTATTGTTCAGCTTCGATTGTCTAATAGTAACAGAGCAAGACT
Source organism: Ascaphus truei (assembly GCF_040206685.1). Lineage (NCBI taxonomy): Eukaryota > Metazoa > Chordata > Amphibia > Anura > Ascaphidae > Ascaphus > Ascaphus truei. The sequence goes on from NC_134487.1 coordinate 23,510,803, forward strand.
AAAGCTGTCTCTCATTTTAATCCGGTCTGTAACTGTTACACACACCTGTAACATATATTATCTTTAACGGTTAATGAAAATAACACTGTTCATTTAAAGCTGCATTTCCAGCTCCCCTGTTATTTTTTTTTTTTTTACTTCAATAGTTTCATGTGGGCAATCTCTACTTACCTAAAGAACTGCATAGCTGTCGGTCAATTCGTTCTCCGTGTATTGGTCGGCGAAGTTTGGCGACATCTTTAAATATAGGGAAGGTATTTCCTCTGTTTCTGTCACTCAGTGGAAGCTCATGAATATTAACGAGCACTCCTCCACTGACATGTGCAAGAGGGAGGGCAGGGCTCACAAAGGTGTGTGCCAGTGCTTGTGACAGGACATGAAGGGGCAGTGCCTTAGTAAATGGTTGTTATAATAGAATACAAGAAAATTGGTCTTTTAAAGTTGTTGTTTTTTAAAACAGAAAATTCTAAAAGTATTTTTTCTTACTACAGAACTGATTTATTAAAAAAAAAACACATGCAGGATATTGCCTGAACTGCAGCTTTAATGTAACCATGTATTCTCATCATGCCTTGGACATACTTGAAAACAAGAGGTAACTCTCAATGTTTTACTTCCTGGTAAAACATTTTATAAATAAATAAAATAAATACTAACAAGCCATGCACAGGTTAATCTGTAGATGAAGACATTAGTACAGGAATCTATTTTAGAATAGATAACCAGAACGAACGATGATGCCATCAAGAATGCCGGGTCGGGAGAGAGAGTAAGGGGAGCTGGGATTGGACAAAGAGTATGGGGGGCCGGGGTTGGACAAAGTAAGGGGAACCGGGATTGGACAGGGTAAGGGGAGCCAGATCTGGACAGAGGGCAGTGACAATTGAAGGTGTCTTTGTATCTATGATTGGACTCCATGTTTTATTCATTATAAACACCAGCATTCCTCCATTGACAGCAATGAATGATTCAATGTGTTTGAAGGAGAAATGCATTTATTTTTTATTTTTACAATGAATGGAATTTAATACTAATTTATTTCTGCAACGTTATACAGGAGGATAATTCTGAGTAATCCGCAGAAGAGGAATGCTCTGTCACTCTCCATGCTTCAGGCCCTCCAGAAAGACATCCTGCATGATGTTGACGACGTGAAGCTGAGGGTTATCGTTATTGCAGGTACTATTTCACATTGCATGCTCTACACACATTCATCTTATTCAGTTTCTTTTTTTTTTTTTTTAACATTGAGAGTCAACTTCGGCTGGAACCTGCTACTGTATATACACCATTGCCTCAATGTAGTAAAAAAAAAAAAATGGAATCAGGGGAAAAATGGATTTATTTACGCAAGGGTTACATCATCCAAAGTGTGGCCAACACTTGTAGTACTACACAAATGCAGAATATGTTGGTTACCCAGCAAGTTAAAGAACGCTACTCACGTTTCAGTGTCATACGAAAGTTTTATTGGGAACAGCAGGAGAAAAACAACGTCTCCGGTCCATCTGGGCCTTTTATCAGGTTAGCATTACACAGTAAAAGCACAATATTTATACATACATTAAGCAGTGGACTAGCAATCATTCCATCGGTTCTTGGTGCCTAAGCGGATCAACGTCATGACAGGCGGCGGGAAGGTTCCAGAATCCGTAAGTGCAAAGATGCATCTTGTAATGAGTGAAGGCTTTGAACACATAATGCAAGGCAAGGGGACTGTAACTGAGCAACAAAACGCTACAGACCGTCCAAAGTGGCAGATACTCATCTCTAAAAAGGAAAACTCCAGTCCTCAAGGGGCACCAACAGGTCAGGTTTTAAGGATATCCCTGCTTCAGCTCAAGTAGCTCAATCAGTCTTTGACTGAGCCTCTGATTGAAGCACATCTACTGTGACACAGGGATATCCTTAAAACCAGATCTGTTGGTGGTGACCCTTGAGGACTGGAGTTGGCCTCTCCTCTTCTATAGTGTATCATTACTTAAGAAAATGCGCAATAGAGTATATTGTCAATGTGTTAATTTAAACAAAAAAAGAAAGAAAAAAAGCAGAGACTATGGGCATTTTTACTCCACATGACACTCACAATTACAGCAGGTTTCAAGGTGATTAATGCCAAAGATTACAAATCACTCCTTAGAAAGATAGCACATTTATTATATAGCAAACACTAGCAACGTTTCAGCCCCAATAGCAGCCCTTTGTCCAGACAAGTTATATCTTGACCAAGGGCTGAAAGTGGGATTGAAACGTTGATGGTTTTTGCTCTGTAACCCACTTGCTGATTTTCCAGCCCAGTGGAGGCCGTTCCATCTTTTTGAATGTATTAATTGAAACACAAAAAATTCCCATCGGAAAAAAATAAATGAATCTAAACAAAAACACACCTTAAAGTAAAATGCATAATATATAACATCCTGTGTTTTTTGTTTCTTTTTATGACATACCTGGCCTTCCATTCAGCTGAAGGACCGGTGTTTTCATCTGGCCACAACTTAAAAGAGTTGACTGCTGCACAGGGCAAAGATTACCATGCTGAAGTATTCAGGACTTGTGCCAAGGTGAATTCACATGCTGACCCTGTACCTCTGACCTGCTACACTAACAGCAATCTAGTGCTGACAGCAAAGGCTTTCTCCCCGGTGGCCGCGGATGCGCACGCGATGGCATGCGCGCCGCACACAAGGTACAGCCCTCTGGGCACACAAGGCGCGATGCGCGACCGCCTTTGCGAAAAGACAAGATTTTTTTCGGTTCAGCCAGTGGGGAGGGGGGGGGGAGGAGGGGCGAACCAGCCCCTTAATGTCATGGCCACGCCCCCGCCATGCCGTGAATTGCGTGAAGTCCACCAGGTCGCGCTGATGCAGGTAACGAGCGCCGCCAGGCACCCCGTCGCACACGCACTGGGGCCAAAGCATGGCTACGGGTTTCCTTGGGTGGAGAGGCGGTTCTGTTGATGCAGACGAGAGATCAGCTGCTGGAAACGGCCAGACACACCAATAATAGGATGGACAAAGACTGTTTAATCAAGGTGTGTGACAATGGTTGGGTAACTGATTATACCTTCATTGGTTTATTGTCCCACTGGTTTCAGATCCTGCCTCTCAGGGATGATCATGTCACTAACATTTCCACTAGAAGTAGGGCACTCATAATGAGCAAGCAAGGGTTTGACCTCTTCATTATTTTCTAGGCACCGGGCTCTCGCGGGGGGCTCAACTCCAGTACTCAAGCCCCAGCAACAGGTCAGGGATTCAGGATACTCCAGCTTCAGCACAGGTGGGTCAGTCGAAGACTGAGCCTCTGATTGAGCCACCTGTGCTGAAGCAGGGATTGACTTTGCCACCTGTGCTGAAGCAGGGATATTGTGAAACCCTGAGTTGTTGGGGGGGATCTTGAGAACTGGAGTTGAGCACCCCTAGTCTAACGGACTACAAAGGGACTAAATGTGCACTTACTGTAACCAAAGGAAAAAACTAAAATGCTGCAGGACCATCTATCAATGTCTACTGTACCTTCTGCAAACCAGGAGCAGTACTACTACTAACAGCAGCACAAGATTTAACAAACAAGCAAGCCAATGCTTTGCTGGGCCCTGTGAGCTAATAGATCCACAATGTCCCACAGCCCCTTCTATGTGAGGCAAAATTTCAAGGCTGACAAGTAAAGATTTCCCACGGGATATGGGGCTTCAGTAAAGTCTTCTAGAGACCAGGTTCAGAAAAATAGGTTACAATTTATTTAAACATGTCAAACATAGAGACCGCCTACACATTGCTCTCACCCTAAGGTGCTTTGTCAAGGAGTGGATAATCACTGCTGGAGTCACAGTATATCTACTAACAATTAAAACTAATTAAAAACAGCTGTTATGGTCAATTTAACCCTTGCATTACATCTTTATTCCTAACAATTAAAACTTTTAATTCCCCTGAACACAGCAGAAAATGGACAAGGATAGAATACAGTAATTCCAACAAATGAGTTGTATGCACACAGTTATCTGCCATTTATCACTAACCAATAATACAGTACATCCAAATATTAATGAATCCCTGTTATAAATCAAAGTAATAATAAAAAAATATATATATTTTTTCACATATACACAGTAAACTATATGGTTTATCATTATGTTGCAAATATATTATTTAACTATTTAAATTGAGAGGCGCCTTGTACTTTGCACTCATTTATTTCTATACATGTTTAGCTCCTAGATGTACATACATTGCATCACAGGCTCGTCTGGCTCCACAGGAGTATTGTTTTTCTTCTTGATTTTTTTGCTTTTAAGGTTTTAGGCAACCCCAATAATGTCTTTGGTAGACCACCATTGGTCTACAATCCAGAGTTTAAGAACTCTGGCCCAGTATTCACAGACCCACAGCAAGCAGCACCTTTCACTCCACTGCCCCAATTATATTTCAGTTGAAGGCAGCCATGCATGTCTGAATCAGTGAAGAATAAGACCATCAGATTGCAGTTGTACAATTGAAAGGCCCCTGAGGTTTTACAACGCCATTTGTTTGCTAGCAAAAAGTTTCACAGTTAAACCTGATACGTGCTTGTCGCTACTATCTTGATATTTACATCAGAGTTTTTTTTTGTACTGTATTTTATTTCTTCTCCAGAAGTAACACGTTGGATCGCAGTGCAGAGGGGAGTGTAGAATGTGTCGTCTTCCAAAAATAGGACCTTACTTTACTATGGCACTCCCAATCCACACAGGGAAATAAGATTTGTATCATGCCTAATAAAATATTTCAGCAATAGTAATGTTAAAACAGCTGAGGTTTTTCTGGACACAGGTGAAAGAACGACATGTCAGTTATTTAATTCACTGAAAGGGGGTGTTGTTGACGTCACACCTAGAACCAATAGGTTGCTAATTTAGGTTGTTCTCACGCAAAACTTGATAAGCAGCCCGTAAAACATAGTTGCAGGATGCAAACTTGGTAGGAATAAGTGACTTAAATCTGTCATGTCAACCATCATTGTGTAATCCCTTTTGCTTCCAAAAGGAGCCTGTAATTTATATTCACCCAGACATATGACAAAGTTCAGTGATGTGACTATACAAGTTGCAAATGCATCATATGATATGCTAAGCAAGAATAGCTACTGACTTCTGTATAAAACATGAGCCCATCCCAGTCAATAAGCAGATCACATCTCTACATTGTAGTTCCCCTCTACAATTACAGTTCTGTGCCTCGTTTATTTTATGTTACAGACTTATTTCATGTTAAATGAGTAAAAAAGCACATATTATTATTTTTTTTTAAGTAATTTTTTTTTTGCTTGCAGCTCATGACCTCAATCCAAACCATTTCAGTGCCGGTTATAGCTCAGGTTAACGGTCTGGCTACAGCAGCCGGGTGCCAGCTTGTTGCCAGCTGTGACATAGCTGTGGCCTCTGAGAAATCCAGGTTTGCTACACCAGGAGTTAATGTTGGGCTGTTCTGCTCCACACCGGCTGTTGCTCTGGGAAGAGCCGTGCCAAGAAAGGTAGGTCAGTGCCACAGGCTGTAAGGTATCTTCCGGTGCTGCTTAGTAAACATGAAGCCTATATCAATTGAGTAGACAGCACTCACCAAGAATAAAGTAATGAAACTGCAGGGCGCTAACGGAACTAGGAGGACCCGAATTCCCCCCCAACTAGTAGTCACAATCAAAAGATCCAGCACTCACTGACTCTAAGACAACATGATACTATGGATTATGTTACATTGAAAAATGATTTAATGTAAGTACACAATAATACAGGGAGTAATGCGGCGCTAATGCAAAAACACAGACAATCCAGTGGTGATTGGGGTGAACAAAATAGGGAAAAGGGAGTGTGACAACATAGAGGAACAAAAAGTGGGGACAAAACACACAAGGGGGTAGGCTAACCAATGGGGCAACGTTTCGGGGACACACCCCTTTCTCAGGCCCGTTCCCTCAGGTCTTACGCACCTTTGAAGGGAGAGGGAGAGAGAAAAAGAAAGATATATGGTCGTGTAACCTGTTGGTCTGATTTACTTTACTTACATTTTCTCTGGTGTACTCAATACTTGTTCTGCTTGTTTTGAGCTTCCTATTGACATTACATTGGTCTTTGAGTGCTGCTCTGGTTATTGGAGTGTTAGGGTGAAGGGAAGTACCTTATGGTCTTTTAGAGCCCTGAGGGAACGGGCCTGAGGAAGGGGTATTGCCCCGAAACGTTGCCCCCCTGATTTTATCACATATATATTTCGTTGATGACGTTGCAGGTTGCCTTAGAAATGCTATTCACGGGTGAGCCGATATCTGCCCAGGATGCTTTGCTGCACGGTCTCGTCAGTAAGGTGGTGCCGGAGGAGGACCTGGAAAGGGAGACTATGAAGATCGCGTACAAAATTTGCCAAACTAGCCGCTCTGTCGTTGCCCTGGGAAAAGCCACATTTTACAGACAGATGGCACACGGTCTCGATGCTGCGTACGAGCTGGCCTCACAGGTCATGGTGCAAAATCTGTCCTTGAAAGACGGGCAAGAAGGGGTCGAGGCGTTCTCTCAGAAACGGAAACCTGTGTGGACTCACTCCTTGGACTGATCACTTGGGGGCAGAAACAGGCAAATTCATCCTGACCGTAAACTAATATTCTATTTTCTCCTAAAATTAATGAATTCCATTGTATTAATGTGAGTACGTTGTAAATTAAAATATACAGGACACACATCCTTTTTATAGACAATTTGCATATAATTTTAACACTGACAATGTTTACAGTGCTGTACTGTATGTAGTGGCACAATTAATGTAAATATACCACAATAAATGTAAATCCACCACACCAAACAAGCAAGTAAATAAGACTAAGCTTTTCAGGTCAGGGTTTCTGGTTATCTCCATGTATTTTAGATGATCGATTATGTTTATACTGTCACACACTGTGTATATCTTTGACGCGGCCATAGAAGTCAACCTATCATTCCAGAGCAATGACAATATGTTGCTGGCCCCCTTGGCAGCTAATGGGTTAAACTAAAATCCTACTGCCACTGGACCGGCGTTTGGTAACATGTGTCAAGTAGATGTAAAAAGCTGATCAGAGTTAACATATACCCTGAACTGGTTTAATTCACAGGCCAGTGTCTGAACATGGTGCTGTGATCCGAGCCAAGAACCTCTGAGTGTTACACTTGGCTACAGAGGTCATAATGCAAGTACCCAAAAGGAAGGTTGGTTTCCAAAGCTGCTGCATTGCAAATAAGATCAAGCAAAGACATGGATGAAAGTACAATCGAGGCACAATCTGTGATACAATCTTAACATTTCTACAATGAAATGGAATTAACTAAAGTGATTGTTAGAACGTTTAATTAAATAATTGCGAAAGTTTGTACAATCCAACGAAGAATGAACTCTTGTAATAAAAACCCCTTCCTTGCCTTGCATTGGTCTGATGGTTTGTGGAGAAGCTCGCTTACTGTAAGTCCTGTATGAAATGTCTGGGCTGAACATATGCCTTTCATTACCGGCAACTTCAAAGTCACTCCTGCTACACCGCAACTATTTTTATGTCTTAGGTAGCACTCTCGGTGAGAAAAACAAGTCGCATGATTAGATGAACAGAAGAGGAGATTTCCACAGAGGATTCAGCAGTTTAATGGAAGCTGCTGAAGTGAAGATGAAGATAATCTCTTTTAAAACCTAGACTACACAATTATACAGAAGTTTACAAAATGAATGGCATATTCTATAGCCAACAGTAATAATCTGCTTTGATCTCAAGTTAAAACTAGGAGTGAGAGCACCTTTTAAAGGGATTATGAACGACCTATAGCAGCTGGTGCAATATAAATGATAATGGTCACAGATCTAAGCTGCCAAAAAAAAATGTTTTAGTAAGAAGGGTCAGATATCGCATAACACTGCTAGGAATTTCTAAATAATCATTCATCAGGTGTCCTTAGGCAAGCACATCTGACAGCCTGGGCATGGAGGGTCGTGCTAATATATATATATATATATATATATATATACAGTGTTCGACAAACCTATACATTTGCTCGCCCCGGGCGAGTGGATTTAACATCGTGGCGAGCTCCTATTGGCCCAAGCAGCACACGTGTGGTACTAGGTGGCGAGTAGATTTTTTTGTTCGGCGAGTAGATATTTTGGTGATTTGTCGACCACTGTATATATATATATGTAAATACAACTGTATGCTCATCTGCATGTCTTAGGCAGGTCTGCAACCCCGCCTTTCACCATTATCACACAGCACTTCCACTGCAGCAAGGGATTCTGGGGAATGACATGCAAATGAGCACACAGTGCCACTTTTTGCTTCAAAAACCATCTTTAACATGGTTCCCTATAGGCTTAAGCTTGCTGCATGATCACAGCTTTGAGCACAGCCAGGGTTAAGGTGCATACCCAGAAAACCCACCCACAGACAGCTGTTTCGACCTTTATGGGTCTCATCAGTGTGGGGTTGTAAACTGGGTATGCAGAGAAGCTAAAGGATGGGGTTTACCATACTGAGTTAAGTTATGGTGAGTAAAAAAAGTGACAAAAACCCTCCACAGCAAAGCAAATATGCAAATGTAAATACAACTGTATGCTCATCTGCATGTCTTAGGCAGGTCTGCAACGCCGCCTTTCCCCATTATCACCCAGCACACAGCACTTCCACTGCAGCAATATATATATATATATATAGACCATACGATACCGGTTGCCACACAACATCAAGGGACAGCACGCAGGTAAGTAAATCAAAAATGTTCTGTATTTGATAGAAGACACAAAAACCTTTTTTGTTTTTGTGTCTTCTATCAAATACAGAACATTTTTGATTTACTTACCTGCGTGCTGTCCCTTGATGTCGTGTGGCAACCGGTATCGTATGGTCTGTTATTGCTTTATGGGATAAGCACCAAAACGTATTTACTTGCATATGGTGTGCCGGCTGTGCATTGGATTCTATATATATATATATATATATATATATATACACAATGGCAGATGGCACTCGCAAAAAAAGTGGAGAACCGGTGCTAGTCCCATATAATAATGAATAGAAAATGTAGATTCCTTACCAGGCAGACCAGGAGTCCAAGACCACGCAGCAAGAAAACGAGACAGCACTCAGAGTAGATATCAATAAAGATGTATTGAAAAAAGGCACATACAACCGACGTTTCGGTCCTCAAACAGGACCTTTCTCAAGGCAGTGCTCACCCCTAAGTGACAAAAACCACCATTATATACCCACACCCACACCCTATACAGACAGTGATAGGCTCTCAGCCTGCCCCTCCTCTCTGGATCAGCTGAAAACAACTATACCAAAAATGAACTAAATGACGTCATCGCTATGCAACTTACAAGACACGGAGCGTCTGTTGGGGGAACCCTCAAAGCAGAGACCAATGCGCATGCGTGTATGTACAGTATCAGGCGTGTGAGGTATGTGTAGCCCTAAACGCCGAGATAAAGCGTCTAGTATCGTCATAGCGATGCCACGAAGGGGAGGATCATTGCGTATGTGTGCGCTAATGGTCCAAAGCACGGAGCGCTAGGGGGAGACCATTGCGCATGCGTGCAGGGACCGAATCTAAGCGTCTAGTGTAGCCATGGCGATTTCATACAGGAGCGGTCAATGCGCATGTGTGCGCTGATTGTCTGAGGCACGGAGCGCGAGAGGGAGCCCATTGCGCATGCGTGCAGGGACAGAAGAATACGTAATAGCCAGAATAGTGTAAACACCAAAGTGCTATATAAAAGGCAATATATAAAAACCATGAGTGTGTAGGCAAGGAGGGAAAGGGAAAGAGGGGTTGGGAGGCAACCCCTCTTTCCCTTTCCCTCCTTGCCTACACACTCATGGTTTTTATATATTGCCTTTTATATAGCACTTTGGTGTTTACACTTTTTTGTGCCCCCTCAGGATACACTAGTTCTGTTTTCATCTTGCTGCGTGGTCTTGGACTCCTGGTCTGCCTGGTAATGAATCTCCATTTTATATATATATATATATATATATATATTGTGTGTGTGTATAGATATATATCTCAAACAAACAAAAAATAGCGCTAATGAAGTGTAACTAATTTAAATTGTGGCAATGGTAAAATAAATGTCACCAATTTTGACCTAAATATGCACTAATTTGCCAACAGTAATAAAGATAATTGTTACTTAAATCCTAATAGTCACAAACAATATGTACATGAATTTAAAACAGAGGGAAATCCAGTATCCAAACAAACTGATCACTTGGAGCCAAACTGCAGCTTCTTATGTGGTTTAGGTAACAACAGAAACCTACGGGGGAAAAAAACAAAAAGAAGCGCAAGCTCCATAGCATAAATCTGAGATATAAAGGAGATTTATAAAAAAAAAGAGAGTTGCCCAGGCGATAGGACCCGCACTTACTGTACAAGAGGGTTAAAACATAAAGGCAAGTGGAGTTAATACTTAGTGCTGGAAACGTTTTCACCATGGGAGTGAGAGGACTGGGATCTTATAACCGGATATAAGGGTGCCTTGTCACTGTAGTCATCTACTCTTATCAGCAGTAATGTGGTTCCCGTAGCCTCGCGTCGTTCAGCCTGTTTGAAATCAGCTGGATGTCCGCATATAGCTTGGAGACACATCGGATCACCACAGTCGCTTCCCGTTACTCCTCTGCGGGGTCACGTCAGCATCTAGCGTCCCTATGCGTTTCGTCACGATCATGTGACTTTATATATATATATATATATATATATACATACACATCAAAAAGACAACAAAATGTGGAGGCTGTTACACCTGGTCCGGATACATGGCGGGACTCTAGCGTGCTCTTATTCCAAATATCCCAGAGTTTTGCAATACATGGCTGCTGGTCTCCAGTGATTTTAACTCATATGTAAGTGACTATTATGTCTCTTCCTTTGCGATATATTACTTATATACTAACCCCCGGTACGCACTGGAGTGCGGTCGTTTTACATGCGGCTGGAGTGCGGTCGCATTACGGCTACAGTTAGTTTCCCAGGAGGATTTTCTCTGCGGGGTTCCATGCTTCTGAATGGGACCATGCAGCCTAAATCCTCCTGGGCCATCTGCACGGAGAGAAAACCGATACTCGTATTTCAGATGAGCTCCGCAGGTCCCTGCCTGCCGCCTGCATCTCTCTGCCTGTCTGTATCTCCCCGCTAACTGAAGGGAAGCAGGGCTGTCGTTCCTTCCTCCTTGATGTAGATGTCCTTATATGGGGCTCTAGATAATGAGGGGGGGCAGGTTATATGGCCATATTTGGGCATCTACATGATCATGGGGGCTGGGCAGTATCCTGTGCAGCCCCCTTCATGATCTAGATGCCCAAATATGTAGCCTCCCCCTCATAATATAGAGAGTGATAGAAGGGCATCTATATCAAGGTGGGAACGAACTACAGCCCTGCTTACCATCAGTGAGTGGGGAGACAGATGGGCAGAGACGATAGACCGAGACCTGCGCGTTTCACCTGAAATCGGGTTTCTCTTCCTGCAGATAGCCCCTCAAGTGAAGGATTCACGCTGCAGGTCCCATTGAAAAGCATGGAACCCCGCAGCGTTAATCAAAAAGTATAGTGTATAGACAGCACAAAGTAACAAAGAACATCTACTAATGAGCTCCAGGAAACCTTCTTAGCTGTGACTCAGTGAAATGTATAAATGAGTGAAGCGGAGCATAGTGGAGTTAACAACAGCCTAATAGTAGAGGTAAAACAGCGGGGTAGCGGGGGTATGGACACTCTAAAAAGCGACAACTACACCCCCCAGCATATGTTCAATGTGGAGCACCAAAAGTACTCACGATTAGCACTGTTCTCCTGTGTCCTTCTGGCTTCAGGTGCACCAGCGTGGTGACACCCTCCGTGGCGTCTCTCTGATCCGGAAATGATAGCAGCAAGGTAGAGGATCAAGAAAGGTCTGCCGCTCCTTAAAGGTACAGTAACTCACCAGTAGGTTGTAGTAAAAATACTTTTATTCACACAACATAAAACATACAATCCATGGACAAGACAACGAGAACCTCCTCCCACGCGTTTTGAACAGCTAATGTTCTTTCTCAAGGAGTAACTAAATCCCACAAAATAATTACATAAATACACTCTGAGCATAATAATGAAGCAAGAGTAATGTTAGAAGCAAAAAAGTATTGTACTAATGTAATGAAATAAATGGCACCAACACTAATTAATAGTATAAAAGGTAGTCACATAATTACACCAGTAAGTGTCAGTGCAATACACTGTATATTACCACATGGCGAGTAGTATAACCACACAGATAGGTAGCAATACAGTGTATAATGTCAAAAAAGAACAAATGTACAGTAAAAAACAACACTGTGCATAAACAGTAAGTCACAAGATACTTATCTGGCGGTAGAGCTGTAGGGGTCAAGAGAACAATGTAAGTATCAGAGGAGACTATAAACACAAGGGGATAGGAGAAAAAGGGAACAGCGTTATTCCTTCCGGGTCGCATGGACTTGCTCTCCTGGTGACAGTTGGGGGCCGCGTTCAGGCCTCGAGTGTCCGCATTTTTCTTTGCAGCCACTAGGACAGTAAGTGTGGCTACATCTGTACATCTCTCCATACTTCTTTAAGTTTTATTTATTTTATTTATTTATAATATGTTTTACCAGGAAGTAATTACATTGAGAGTTACCTCTCGTTTTCAAGTATGTCCTGGGCATAAAGTTGTCTGAAGCTTCTGCATTATCTCCACATTTATGATCCAAGTTTCACATCCATACATGAGCACAGGCCAAATAGACTGGTGGAAGACTTTCCTCTTGAGGCACAGTGAGAGGTTGTCTTGTTTCTTCCATATGTGCTCTATCCAATCTTCATTCTCCTATTGATTTCATTCAAAATGTTCCCATCCATTGTTACTTGTCGTTCCAAAGTACACAATCTTCTACTTCTTCTAGTTCTAATCCATGTATGTCTTGCAGAGTTGCCACATTTGTTGAACATCACTTTGGTCTTGCTGAGAGCCATATGTAGACCCACTTTCTTACTTGCTTTGGCGAATTCTCTGATTTGCTGCTGGAGGTCTTCTAGACTTGTGACTAAAATTAAAATGCTGCCACGCCGCAAACCAATCACAGCACGACCTAACGTTGTGATGTCAGAGTCACGCTCCCTAACCGTGCGTGTAACCGCTTGCACCCTAACAACCAAACGCGCACGCCACATGCACACGCAACGCCGGGCGCACACCCGCGCGCACACCAGCGTCTACTATATAACAAGCCTTTCTGGGAAAAGCGTTGGTGACATGGTGTCTCCCTTTCGCACTCCCTTGCTGATCCTTATCTTCCTTGTATATTTATGTAATATAATGGTTGATGTGGCATTTTCATAAATATTCTTTATAATATCAGTGTACACTTCTTCAACACTGTCTTAATGCATTTAGAAACGCTGATTTGTAGACAGAATCGAATGCTTGTTTGAAAATCTAAGAAACCTAAGGTGAGTGGTAGATGGTATTCATTTGTTTGGGAAATCACTTCTTGTACGACTTCTATGTGGTCCATTGTGTTTTATCCACTGCGAAATCATGGTTTTTCTCTAGGGTCGGCAAAGTCCGGGGTCTGTTGCAGCCGATTAGTGAGTATCTTTGTAAAAATGATGTAAGTGGTTCTTGAGGTCTTGTTTACCTCCTTCCTTGTGGGTGAGGATAACTATGGCATTGCTCCATTGTTCTGGTATTTTCTATTTCTCAAGCTGCATGTAAAGAGTTTTACAAGGACAATCTCAATTTCTTCCCAAGCTTCTTTCAAGATTTCAGTTGTAATTCTAATTCTATCTTCCCCGGGAGCCTTACCATTCTTTATGGATTATGCCTTGGGTTATCTGTGTTATTGTACAATTTGGTGTAGAAGTTCTCAACTTTCTTTATGATAAGTGCACAGTGATTTATTGTTGATCCATCATCTTGTTTGAGTGCAAGGATTTGCTTCTTCTCCATCACAAGTCACTGCTTCGTCTTCTTTAAGCTTTTGTTATGTTCGATATTCTTCTTCACCATATCACAATGACATTTTCTAACATCTTCACTTTGTTCAGAAAAACGAGACCCCTTTTTTATATTTTGTCATATCTTGCAGAAAAATCACCCTTTGAATGAAAATGTTAGCAATTATAGGTCTGTCACAGTAGATTATTACATATGAGAATTATTTGATCTAATAAATATTCTTTGGATTTTGTGACCTCATGATGACCTAATCAAGTGCAAAGTTACAAAACGGTGTTTGGCAAAAAAGATAAGCACGTTATAAAGTGTTTGAGACCGATCAAGAATTATGGTCCAAAACGCTTACATAACACTGGCGACACACTTTATTCGAGCTCGGCTAGTCCCACGAATTCGGGTATACTCGGGTGTATTGAGGTTTGTGACTGTTTTCTGCCCGAGTGCATTGCGTTATTTTCCAGGCAGGGATTGAAGCATTTTATTCCCGCTGGCTGCAATACTGCACAGTATATATATATATATATACTGCATTACAATTCATGAATTTATGCCATCTGGTAGACACGCGAAGCATTGCAGCCTATTAAATCCTAATCATTATCATTTAACAGATCAGCCGCCCGTCAGCCAGGCATGAACCATGGCTGGGAAGGCAAACGCAACGGGGCTTGTCAGAGGTGAGGAGCGGTGCATTCCAGGTATCTGCCAGGTACATACTGGGTATTTGCTCGAATAAAGTGTGTCGCAGCAGTAAAATGTGTTCTGATAAAGGATGGTCGCCAGGAGGATTGAAAAACGAATTTGTAATTCGTAAAATAATTTCAAATTCGTAATTTCTAAAATGACATATCGTTCAGGAGTGGGAGCAGCTGGATCAATACGTTATCGAGCATTCCGTTTCAGCAGAAGGAGGACATCTTGAACCATACTTTGAACTCAAACTTTTATAGTAATCTTAGTGTTTCAGATTAGACAACAGTGCAATATATTTACGAGCTACTCGGGATAAACTCCTATTTCTTGTTTAATGAACATGAACCTACCGTAGTGTATCTGCTACTTGTTGACACAATATAGTGATATCAAATTAGTTAACCACAGTTGATTGTCTACACTGTGCTTTTTATATAGTGTTAATCTACATAACAGACCTACTGTACAATTAAGCACATTTTCATGAGGATTGATCAAGAAATATATAAGATATGATGGAAAACTAAATTGGTCCCTCTTCCTCAACACAGGGTATGTGTGTGTGTACATGTGCATATAATTTATACTTTGATAGATTATATTAATATATAATCATATCTTTTGAGGACTATGTGTACCTTGGCCAGCAAATAATGGATGTTAACCATGTGAATGAAATCAATAATAGAATGAAGATGGGATGAAGCTCATTTGGAAGAAACAAGACAATATTTGAAGGTATCCTGCTGTGCCTCAAGAGGAAAATTTTCGCCCAGTGTATTCTGCCTGTGCTCACGTATGGATGGACAACGCAAAGCAGTATGGAGAGATGTATGCTGGGTATAACCTCAAGAGCTAGGAAAAATAATGAATGGGTTCGTAAACCAAACAAAAGTCTGTGACATCATCACAAGGGTGAAGACATTAAAATGGCAGTGGGCCGGACATATTACACGAAGAAATTATCATCGTTGGGGAGAGATGGTACTCGACTGGATTCCAAGAGAGATTAAAATTCAGAGACAACGATAAAAAGTATGATGGGAGGATGAAATTAGAGCATTAGTTTGAGCAACTCAGAGAAGGGAGGCTTGCAACCGGAGGACCTTGAAGATCCTTAGCCAGGCCTTTATCCAGCAGTGTATCGACAAGGCCTGCTGATGATATAAGTAATCGTGACCTTTTCCAATACATGCTATCTGGAATTACTGTGTTTGTTATTTAATTTGAAAAGCTATTATATATTTCATAAAAATATAACAGCAAAAATTCTATAAAAAAAACAATATATGGACATGTCTTTTTCCTCCATTGCAACTCCAAAATATCTTTGTTAGGCTGGGGCCATGGTGCCTTCACCCGTGCGGAGGCATGCGGAGGCTGGTCAGTGAGCGGGCGCTTACATGGCCATTGTGATGGGGCTGTGGAGGGCGTGCCGAGGGGCGTCACAGAGCTGGTTCACCCTCATTGGGTGAACCGCTCATGTGACCAGCCTGTCGCGCCAAGAAATCAGTTTGAACTGATTTCTTGCACAACGCGCACTTCCACGCGCCTGCACGCCGCATGGACGCGAACACTGCCTGGAAATAGTCTGTTCGCTCAGCGTGCAGACGCGTCCGCACAGTCTGCGGTACCATGGCCCCAGCCTAAGAGGGACAGATGCTTTGAAAACAGTGGGATGATTTACTGGAGCCAACAGAACATCAGAAGTGCAAATATCTTAAGGGGATCTTATATGTTTATTCATGTCAAAACCTGTTATCTTCTGTCAGTTTCCACTCCCATTTTGTTATTCTGATAAACCACTGTTACACATGCTGTGCCAGTGCGCTGCATGTAATTGTCCAAAGTTTCCCTTTATTTCTCTTTTCATTTAGTCCTTGAACAAATCTCCATTAAATTGATAACCCCCCTGAAGCCTGGTGGTTGTATGTGAAGCTTTGATCAACGTTTGTATATCGGGCTTCTGTTAACTTTCTTATTAAGCGTCTCCTAAGCATTATTCCGCCCATTATCGCCTGAAACCAGAGTGAGATACTGAATTTAAAAAGTTAGAGAAAATCTATGGATAAACCATTAGTCTCTGTAATGGCGTAATGCCCCAATAATTCAGCTTCTGAGCACGGTATGAATAAAGCTGCCAGCTTTTCCAACAAGGCACTGGAACGAAGATGAATGGAGAAGCTTTAATGAAGAGCTGAATCTTGCACATGGTGTAACTGGCTTTTGTGGTAGATCATTTTATCTTGTCTTTACCTCTGAAATAGGAGTGAATAAAAGAAAACATTAGTGGGGGAAAAAGACAATTTTAAGACTTTGTATTTTTTAAATAAATCATTATTTGGTATCTAGTGTACCTGTTAACTTTTATGCTTTAGTGCTCTGAAAATATATCATAGTTTTCTTTTACCATTTTGTTTATTACAACAATGTCTACCATATATCTTTTTAACAACTGAGCACACTGTATTGTGACATTGCTGTGAAACTCGTTGGTCTTTCACTCTTCGGAAGTTAGACAGTGCTGCCCCAAGCCAAGAAGCAGCGGCAGTTCTCATTAACCTACTAACCTTCAACTGGCTGGCTCCAGTCTCTGCATGAAAGGCAATGTCTAAATGTCAGGATGACTTTAATATTGGCAGAAACTGGATAGAATTTAACCCCTACCTGGCCTAGCAATGTTAGAACAACGTTCCACATCACAAGAACTTTGGGGATCATTTAGCAATTTTTAACGCACTTCTCTTTTGGAATCTGTGTCAAATCCAACATATTTTCTCCGGTGTAATACATTTAATGCACTGTTCTTAGGCAAGCAGGGATAAATCTTGCTCAGGCTGTTTAATTGATTCATTGAAAGAAAAATGTAATATTATCAAGGATGCAGGAACACAAACATTAATACATAGCGCAGTAGTGTTCAAATTTTTTTTGGTTAAAGAACCCTATCATTGTGTTGTGTAATTCTGCAGGACCCCAACCCTCTCTAATAGCACATCTGAGATCAGATACATTGTAAGGAACCCCAACCCTCTCTAATAGAACGTCTGAGATCAGATGCATTGCAAGGAACCCCAACCCTCTCTAATAGCACGTCTGAGATCAGATGCATTGTAAGGAACCCCAACCTTCTCTAATAGCGCGTCTGAGATCAGATGCATTGTAAGGAACCCCAACCCTCTCTAATAGAACGTCTGAAAACAGATCCATTGCAAGGAACCCCAACCTTCTCTAATAGCGCGTCTGAGATCAGATGCATTGTAAGGAACCCCAACCCTCTCTAATAGCACGTCTGAGATCAGATGCATTGTAAGGAACCCCAACCTTCTCTAATACCGCGTCTGAGATCAAATGCATTATAAGGAACCCCAACCCTCTCTAATAGTGTGTCTGAGATCAGATGCATTGTAAGGAACCCCAACCCTCTCTAATAGCGTGTCTGAGATCAAATACATTGTACGGAACCCCAACCCTTCCTAGTAGCGCGCCTGAGACTTCCCGAAATTGAACTCTAATAAATTGACGCTAAGCGATGTGTATTGTAACTTACTTTTCAGCGTCCTTTTTATGACATCTAGTTTAGGAGTTTTCTTAAATAGTATTTTTTTTTTTTTTAATTTCTTGAAACGTTTAATCAACATTGAACTTAACACATCATATAAAAGAGTTTATAACCACGTGGGTTTTTTTTTTAATAATCAAAAAATCCCCCTTTTACGGATTGCAATAATATCAGGCAGATTCTACAGTTTCTATTTCTTATGCCAAAATCTCCTGCTTGTTTTATTCCATATTGTTCAAAGACTCCTCCCAAATTATCAGATTCTTTCTGCCATGTTGATTTATCCCAGGCAGCAGGTTCTCAGAGGTCCTTTCTCCAATGTATGCAGGTCCACAGAAGTTTAGCTGGAGCACTCGGGAATGTAAAGCAATGCTTTTTCTATAAGCATCTATTTCCTTTTTTGCACTGGAGGGTGTTGCAACTTTACCACTCAGTGTGCACATGGAATGGGACTTAAGAGGAGGTAATACAGTTATAGTATCTACCAATAATAATATCTGGTATTTATTTAAGTTTTCACACTGGTTTATCTCATTTTTAATCTGCAATGGCTTTCTACTTCTCGCTAAGTGGCATAGTCTACATAGTCCGAACAGGCTGTTCAGACCTTTTTCTCGGACAGACATTCCCATTGAATTTAATGGAGATTTTTCCTCCGAAGATGGCACGAATGGCCACTTTCAACTGCAGTATGAAGAGTATGCCACTTAGGTTGATGTAGAGGTGTATTTACCAATCTTAGTTGTCTGTAGTGTCAATATAAAGAGCACTCAACCGAAAAAAGAATACACTATCTAAAAATTGTAATGCGTGAGTTCTGTGCTCAAGCACCACGATTATCCAACTGGGTATAAAAGAGTGTTAGTGAATATATTACAACTACGAGCATTTAGTTAGCTGCCAGAAGAGGGCGATGCTCAGTCACACTCCCCAAACTCCAATCATTGCGTTCCTACGGCAGCTATGTTCTCGCATACACATTATACGTACATTAACCACATGCTACCACTTCCACTTATCTACAGGATCCTAGCAATGAAGATTTATTTTAATGGATGGCAAAAAGTAAACAACAGAATGCTTGAAATACTTCTGCAAATATAGTAGCTCAATGCCTGCTTAACATGTGGCTCACATATGAAGAAGCTGGCATGTAAAACGAATGCCACATTAGGGAGCGTTAAAAAAAAATATATATTGCTTAAGTGAAGTATGGTTCAAGAGAAGTAAATAATGCCAATCAATGACTATGACCATTTTGTGCATGTTAATGCTTCTCAGATTTGTGCTATATGTATATGTCTATATACAGATGCAGCGGATATAATTTTACAAAATACGCAGTGTATACCTCGGAATACCCATGTGATGGCGCGGGATTACTTCCAACCGTACCGCCTTAAGACGCGAGTGCAGGCGAGTGCAGAAAATGGCATTTTAGTGTTCTGGCGTTTAAACACCTGAAATTGACACAGTAGCACAGTACTGTACACATTACAATTCATTGCATGTAATTGCACATAATCCATGATTCAAACAAAGCAACCGCGATAAACGCGCGTGCCTGGGGCGATTGGCCACATTCATGCCGCGCGGAGTACAGCAGCGCACACGAAAACGGCGCCGTGATGCCTTAAAATAACGGCCACTGCATCTGTAAGTAGATAGAGGTCTAGAGAGACACTGCAATGTTTACTGCTTTCCGGATCTTTTTTTTTGAGGCACCAGTCCCGGTCTCAGAGCTTACATTCTAATTTTTGCCTTCTGAGGCACAGGGAAATAAAGTTATTTCTTCACAGTCGCAATAACCTGAAGCCGGGATTCAAACCATGTTATCCCACATTTTCCTGCTTTAAGGGCATTACCTCTAAGCCACTTCTTCAGTAAACTGGATTTACTGCCATCCAGCCTGCACCGTGCTATAGCAACAAATTATCCAGTGCGCCAATGGACTCGAATCCTGGCCCATGTGGAAGGGATTTAACCCCAGCACTGCCTGCATTTACCAGGACTTACATGCTAGGGCCAGGGAACACATATGTAATAATAATATAACACATAAGGGGAATAAGCTCTTCAGACATAAAAGTAACATTAGGATAAGGAGTCCCTGCTCCGAAGAGCTTACAATCGAAGTGGTAAGTAGGGACAACTTACAGAGCGTGGAAGGGTGTTCTGGTAACTGCGTCTGCATGGTGCTATGGTTAATGCCTATGAGATGTACAGTACCAGTCAATGGATCTACAATTGTGCTTTGTTTAAGAGGTGTGTTTCAAGATAATAATAGCATGTTCTTGTATAGCGCTGCTACTGTAGTTGTACATAGCGCTTTACAGAGACATTTTACAGGCACAGGTCCCTGCCCTGTGGAGCTTACAATCTATGTTTTATGAGATAAAGTGACTTGCCCAAGATTACACGGAGCGGCACCGGGAATTGAACCAGGCTCCCCTGTTTCAAACTCTCATTTTCAGTCAGTGAAAGGGGGTGTAAGAGAGGAGGGGGATGTGAGAGGAGTATGAGGAGGGAGGAAGAGTTGTAGTAAAGTGATAGACAGGGGGAAGAGAGAGGAGAGTGGAATGCGTGAGTAAGAGATTATTAATAAATAATTTCTTATTTTATTCCGGTTTGTTACTGTAAAAATATGGCCACCTTAGGTGTACAGTATGTGTTGACTGTAAAGAGTCCATGGTCCTTTATTCCACATGGTGTGATAGAGCTGATCTGTAGAAAGCCCCTTTGACTTCAATGGATCAACACAATTGCACTTTATAGAATAAAGGCCTATGAGTTTGATCCTAAGAAGAGAGCAGAGATGAGTATTTATTTAATTATAAAAATGTTTTACCAGGAAGTAATACATTAAGAGTTACCGCTTGTATTCAAGTATGTCCTGGGCATAGAGTTATGATGACAAATACATGGTTACTAATACATAGCTACATTGTAACGCTGTGCTCACCACAAACAAGACTGGACCCTTATACTGAGGTGGGAATGGGTAGAAACGCCAATGGGTAACGTCTGGAGAGTGGATGGTCGAGGTAGCCAGGTCAGGATTGGAGAGGTTTGGATTAATCTTGATACTTGCCGAGGTCAGAGGTAGGAGCCAGTAGAATAGCCAGAGTCCGATAGCCGTGGTCAGGGGTTAAAGCCAGTGGTATCGTAGAGGTCTGTAAGCAGTGGTCAGAATTGGAGAGATGCGGAAGGTCAGAGGTAAGCCGGGGTCAGTATGCCAGATGTGCGGAGTCCAAGGGTCAAGCCGGGTCGGTACACAGGAGATCAATCTGAAAGAGCAAGGCAACGGGAGAAAAGGCAAGGCTAGGAACCAGAAAGCGGGAGAACAACGCAACTGGAACTATGCTCAGCCAAAGTGCAAGTTGCACAGATGAGCATATATAGGAGGACAGGACCAATGGGAGAGAGGGGAGGAGTAGAGGTGCGGCCCCTGCGGAGGCAGGGATAGGTGGAGCGGTGCAGGAGACAGTTGAACATGATGAGAGTGTTGATGCGCAGCTGGGGAGCAGTGCACATGCATCACGTGTGACACCGATGCGCGCCGTTACCGGGGGGCGGAGCCAGACTCGCGACGTCCACAAGGTTCCTTTGTGAGCGCGCGCATGCTGTGTAAACAGCGGGCTTGCGCGAGACAGCAGGTAAGGAGGGAGTGCCCCGTGGGGGACGCGCTCCCCAATTCCTTACAGTACCCCCCCCTTGAGGAGCGGCCTCTGGACGACTCCAATATGGCTTGAGGTGGTACTTCACATGAAACCGCCTTATTACGTTGGGAGCATGTATTTGGTGATGGGGTATCCAGGATCGTTCTTCTGGTCCGAACCCCTTCCAATTAACCAAATATTGTACCGCTCCTCTTGAAATTCTTGAATCAATAATGGATTGTACCTCGTATTCTTCTTGTCCTTGTATGATCACTGGAGCAGGAATAGAAGAGGAAACTGAGAACTTTGTAAGACAGACTTTAAGAGAGATACAAGGAACAATGATGGTATCCTCATGGATGAGGGGAGTTGGAGACGGTACGCAACCGGATTGATCTTCTCCAGGATAGAGTACGGGCCCAAAACTCTTGCAGCCAATTTGAGAGTAGGTGTCTTGAGCCTGAGTTCTTCGAAGAAAGCCACACTCTGTCTCCTGGTTTGAACTCGGGTACCTTGCAAAGGTGACGATCCGCCTGGGATTTTTGTCTGCGAGTCGTCTCCCCGAGAGTCCTTTGAATTTTCCTCCAAGATTCTTGCAAAGAATTGATTCTGTTGTCAGTCGCTGGGACCCCGGAAGAAGAAGTAGTGATGGGTAGCCATGCAGGATGAAATCCGTAGTGAATAAAGAATGGGGATTCTTGTGTTGACTCATTCCTTAAAGAATTGTGGGCGAATTCTGCCCAGGGAAGAAGATCCACCCAGTCGTCTTGGGCGTTGGAAATGAAGCACCGTAAGTACTGGTCCAGAGTTTGATTTGTCCTCTTGGTCTGACTGTTGATCTGAGGGTGGTACCCGGACGAAAAATTTAAGGAAATGCCCATCCTCTGGGAAAAAGATCACCAAAACTTGGAAACTAATTGGGAGCCTCGATCTGAGACTATGTTTAAGGGTAATCCATGGATGCGAAAGATTTTTGGTAATCTTTGGCAGCATGTAAGGAGGGAGTGCACTCCCCGATTCCTTACACACATTAAGTGAACTGAGTTATACATTATATACAAGACATTGCATGCACAGCTAGAGGAGATGTATATTATAGGGTTTTTTAGCAGTTACACACCAGATAAAAATGTGAGACAGCTTTAGACTTGAAAGACCTTAGACTGGTGGTGGCTTTGAGAGTCTCCGGTAGATTGTTCCAGGTGTGGGGTGCATGGTAGGAGAAGAAGGAGCGGCCGGATACTTTGTTGAACCTTGGACCTTGGAGTCAGATCTAAGGTGATAAGTGCTGCATGTGCTAGGGCTGAGGCGCTTGTCCAGAAAGGCCGGCAGCTTGCCTAGGAAGTATTTGTATAGCATGGTACACACAATCTTGGTTGACCATCTGATAGTACCGTTGCTCCAGGCATGTTTTTCAAAAGACCAGAGGATGTGCTTGCTTTGAAGATGCTAAAACATGTTTTGACATCAACTACTGCTGACCTGGAGAGTGTGCTGCCAGGAAAGGGACATTTTCATCAACTGCGGTAGTAGATTTGCTTTAGGGCTGGCCATAGGAAGGTTGGAACATAATAATATTGTATGTACAATATGTTCATGTTCATTTTGCGCACATTATACTTTTTCTCTGTTTTGAATCTCAGACCATACTTGCAAACATATTCAATATTTTTGTTCCTAGTGAAGTATTTTATTAAAATAAATAGATATCATTAAAGTTCTAAAATGCCTAGTAAAGGGCACATTGGCTACCCGTAGATTATATCCCATCTGCTTTCTCATTAAATCTCACATGGCATGAAAATGTTCTCAACATTGTGTCACCATCTGGCATGCAGTAAAATATCCGTGGCTGTAATGTTCCCATTTTTCTCTCTCAGCACATTTAGGGCTTGAAACATTTCTCCCTAAGTTAATTGGCCCTAGGGAGAGGTTGAAAATATCAACCCATATTGAGTCCAAGTCCTGTCTCTAAGCCCCAATGAAATTACTTCCAAAGATTGTAAGTGTTAAAGATCATTCCCAAGATTCGAAGATCTCAATGGCATTGACTCCATTCACTTTTACATCTGCCTTACTGACTAAATACCCAGTGACAAGTAAACGTTTTCAATTGCTGCACTGTTCTTATAAGATCTCTTTACAAGACATTGTTATTGTATAAGGTTTAAGCTCGATGATTCAATGATTATACCTATCAGAGGATAAAAGCTGTTCTCTAAAGTGGAAGTGTAACACTGTTTCATATCATGTATATAGATGTATGTATACAATAGAAATATTTCTGACTATATTCTACCTATATATCTATTTAGACTTGAGTTAAAGGTAATTTAAGACCTAAGAAAACAACAAACAGCAGTTGGCCGTCTCGAAGTAAAAGCTTTTTCGGATGCTCTGTCCTGGGACCTCTTCTCTTTTCTCTGTACACACTCTCTCTAGGTGACCTAATAACATCTTTTGGGTTTAAATATCACCTCTATGCTGACGACACACAAATATACTTTTCAACACCTGACCTTACACCTGCTATACAGACCAAAGTTTCTGAATGTCTCTCTGCTATATCATCCTGGATGGCCCTCCGTCGCCTTAAACTCAACATGGCTAAAACAGAGCTCCTCATACTACCTCCCAAACCTGGCCCTACTACCTCCTTCCACATTACTGTTGGAACTACGATCATCCACCCAGTAGCCCAAGCACGCTGCCTAGGGGTCACACTCGACTCCTCTCTCACATTCGCCCCTCACATTCATAACATTTCTAAAACTTGTCGCTTTTTCCTCCGCAATATAACAAAGATACGCCCTTTCCTCTGTTGCTCGACTGCTAAAACTCTGACTCAGGCCCTCATTCTCTCCCGTTTTGATTACTGTAACCTCCTGCTGTCCGGCCTTCCTGCCTCTCACCTGTCTCCCCTACAATCTATCCTAAACACTGCTGCCAGAATCACTCTACTCTTTCCTAGATCTGTCTCAGCATCTCCCCTCCTAAAATCCCTCTCCTGGCTTCCAATCAAATCCCGCATCTCACACTCCATTCTTCTCCTCACTTTTAAAGCTTTACACTCTTCTGCCCCTCCTTACATCTCAGCCCTAATTTCTCGCTATGCACCATCCCGACTCTTGCGTTCTGCTCAAGGATGTCTTCTTTCTACCCCCTTTTTATCTAAAGCCCTCTCCCGCCTTAAACCTTTTTCACTGACTGCCCCACACCTCTGGAATGCCCTTCCCCTCAGTACCCAACTAGCACCCTCTCTATCCACCTTTAAGACCCACCTTAAGACACACTTGCTTAAAGAAGCATACGAATAGCACTGTGAACATTCTGAACACATGATACATAAAGCTTGGCCCCCTGCAGACGCACTTACCAGAACTCCCTCCTCCTGTCTCTGTACGTTCTCCCTACCTACCAATTAGATTGTAAGCTCCTCGGGGCAGGGACTCCTCTTCCTTAATGTTATGTTTGTCTAAAGCACTTATTCCCATGATCTGTTATTTATATTATCTGTTATTTATTCGATTACCACATGTATTACTACTGTGAAGCGCTATGTACATTAATGGCGCTATATAAATAAAGACATACAATACAATACAATGCATGACATGCAGAGCCTGTCAATTCAGGGCCGCTGACAAATTGAAATTCAAGTCCAACGTAACAGATGATGTTTGTGCTATAAGCGCACACATCCCATGTAAATCAGATCATGTCATTTATTTGCTAGAATGCCCGTAGGCAAGACCACACGACCGGTTAAAATCCGTATCTTAGAACATCTGAGTAATATCAAAAGACAAATTATTACTCACAGAGTGTCCAGTCATTTCTTGACTCATCACCAAGGGGATTTAAGGGGGCTGAAGTTTACAGCCATTGTAAACCCTGGAGGGGATAGAGGCGTGGAGCTCAGCAGAAGGGAGACTTTCTGGATCCACAAATTGAAGACCCTCGCCCCCAAGGGTCTTAATAGGGAAATAGAAATTGGCCCATTCCTATTATAGGCTATTATTATATGATGTAAATTAAGTCCTGTATATAAGTCCTAGAATGTGTATAATTAATAATATCGGGACAATGGACTGAATTAGACAGAGTAATATATAAACAACTATTCAGAATATGCATGATAGAACCCGATTTATGGTATAGCAGAATTTATTGTTATTATAGCATTACCAAACCTGGCTGTATAATTACATTATGATATCTGTATATCTAATCACTGTTTCTTCTCTCTCCTCTTGTCTGTTTGGCATCGTTTATGGGAATATTCTGTATTGATATTTAATATATATATATATGTTATCTGATATTACTATACATCTGACTGATGTGAGAATTAAGTATGCTTCCAGTAATATGGACATGTGCCCATTATACAGTGGATCTGGTTACCAATTAAGTCTAACTAACATGTATGTCTGCATTCACAACTGAGTGAATATCATATTAATTACAGGTTTAAGATTTAGGTTTAGATTTATAACACTTTTTTTCTCCCCCTCCATTTAAGAAGTAGGAATAATAATTGCTATATTATCATTTAGCTATACTGTGAACTATTCACATTATATTACAATACACATTTGTACACTATACAAGTGTAGCCAGGTCAACTGATGGCTACTATTCTGCCCTTGGGCTGGCAGTAAACCCTGGTACAATCAGTTACCAGTAGTTGATATGGGGTTTTCCCCTTCCGAGGAGCTGCACTTGAGTGACAGCGGGAGGCGGTGAAATCAGGCCTGGGCATGACCAATCATGAGCCAGACCTGGTGCCCTCCTCCTGGCAGTACTTAAAGGCAGTACCGTCCTAATTTGTAGGTTGTCTTTCCCCACTGGGGAAGGCAGGTCGCGCAGTGGAAGGGCTGAGATTGGGCCTTCTCCAGTCCTCTTCCCTCCGGGGGAGAGTGAGTGTGGACCATACCTTTGCCTCCGCTAGGGAGGTGGGGAAGAGCTAGGACGGCTGCGGGTGCCCTTGGCCTCTAGTGACGGTCCAGGGACCATCATCCAGGGAATAGCTGAGAGACTGCATCGGGCAGAACCTGCCTTGTTCCTGTTCCTACAGAGAAAACTCCTTACCAACTAGAGAAAAATGTGAAAATTTACACCTTAGGCAACGCTTATAGTGCCGGCGACGGTGACGTCAGGCTACGGTCGCTGGAAAAATCAAATTGAGATGACTTCCAGCAATCGCGACTAAGTAATCTCTCCGTCGTGCTTACTATAAGCGCACGCGATGGCGGCAATGCATTTGTTTTGACGCAACGTCTCTGTCGCCGGCACTATAAGCGCAGCCTTAGAGACTCACCTTAGTGCATTGCCAGTGTAACGGGTATTCCCTCTAGTCTGACCCACCGAATCTCATATTGGCCCCTGTGGTATAACCAGCCCCCATTACATGGTCGTGTCTGGTGGTGCACCTGTAGGCAACAGGACTCCTGAGTCTCCCGCATGATGGTGTATGGGGATGGTCAACCAGACAAGCAGCTGAGGTAGTGTGTGCGAGTCCTACCTATATCCAGTGCAGCGCCTCCACCTCATCAGGATCTGTGCGTCCTCAGGGAGAGGGTCCTGATGAGGAACTCCTTCTTGGTGGTGACTTCCACTGGAGAGTAACTTCACACTCACACCATGGGGTTCGCTTTGAACAAGGCATCTTTATTGCGTGATGTTGTATGGGCAGCCTGCCCCTTGCAGCGTTCAGCTCAGCCGCACATTTCTCCGTGCTCCTTTTAAAAGGTATGGCCTCCCAGTGGAGTGGGATCCTCTCTTCCCCGCAGGGAGATCACCCTTGTGCCAGGTCCCTGGACACAGTTGGCCTTATCCGTCTGGATACTACTTGAAATATATATGTGCCACTAGTTACTGCCCTAGTGGGCACCCTTATTCCACCACAACTTTCATAACATTCTCCCCACTAATCAACTAACTTTTTGGGCAGTGCTGTGCCTTATATACCTTAGGAGGCAGGCACATCTCTGATGTCACTAACGGTGGACTCAGAGTATGTAGCCACTCCCATCCATACATAGGGCCCCTCACCAGGGTGTGAAGGCAAACCTCCATTATTACTGCTGGCATCCCTGTAACTTACCAGGTTTTACTGCCAGCAGGAGAGACAACTGCAGACCATTTTACAGCATGGCTACACCAGTAAACGCCTACAGTATAACTCCATAGAATTCAATGTACTTTCACTTATTTAATTCAAATGATACAATAAAAATGTCCCCAAGTCTCCTCTGTTCAACATTCTTATGCCTAAACAATCAGGTAAAGTTCTGATATTAACTTCTAAAGTATGTTAGCAATGTAACTGTTTCCTAAAACCTCTGTGTTTTTATGTGCAGGAAGTGTTTAGATAGCACATTCTAATGGGATATAAACTTCCCGATCAGATCAGTATCTACGTGACAGTAGTCTCACTGCTTTATTTCCTGTTGTACACACTGATGCCATGTCATAGCACATAAACACATCCTTTGTTCTGCTCTTAGGCTAAAATGTTAAATAAGTTGTCCATTTAAACAATGATCTCATGGAATGTATTGGCAGCTTTTCAATTATCACTGCTTGAAAACAAACTGGTTGGACACCAAACGCAATGCATAGTGAGCTCACCAGGCACCAAACAAGATCATTCTGTGTTAGTGATTGTAGCGCATCATGAACTTTACATAGGTTTAACACTTCACTTCCAGATGGGGTCTACTAGCAAAAGGGTTAACCTTTAACTGTTGATGTTTCTTAGTAACCATTATGATGTGCTCAATACACTTAAAGCAGCAGTTCAAGCAATATCCTACATGTGTGTTTTTTTAATAAATCAGTTCTGTACTATGAGAAAATACTTGTAGCATTTAAAAAAATGTTTTAAAGACATTTTTAATGTTTTTAATGTAGGAAGCATTTCCAAAGTGGCAGCCCCCTTCCCCTTCTGATAAGGCTCTGGCGTTTGAGCCCCGTCCTCTCTCTAGCAGCGCACCAATTGTATCTAGTAACTACCCAGTCAATCATATTCCAGGAACTACATTGCCCAAAATGTCTAGAAGTCGTTTTTTTAGTTCTATTGGCTGTATTTCAAAATTGCTCGTCTTGGAACAGTTTCTTCGAAATTGCTGGAACTGGTCGATATGGATGTAACTCCAGTTATACTCCAGTTGTAACTCCAGACTGCAATACCAGTCTCACCACCATTGAGGTGGCATTTGTAGAAGCGGTTTGTTTAACAGAGTTACTAGAATAGCAGTTTTAATTTTTAAAAAAAAAGTGCGAGTTGGCGGCTTTTTTGACAAACCGATCAGATTGGCAGAGACATAGAGAAATCGCTTTTAAAAAAGCCTTTTAGAAACAGATTCGACATGCGAGAAGGGCTTACAGAATAGCAATGAATGCCAATCCGCTTCTAATCTGACATTGGAGCTACTGGAATAGGCCTCTTAGGATCCATAAATACTATATTTGATTTGGAAGATGAGACATTTGTAGAGGCATGGAAACATGTCTTGGACAATTGCTCATATGAACATAACTTATAATAATACTTAGAGAGATATATAGTTGAAAAGAGTAGCACTTCAAGGTAATGGTCGAGTGATCCGTATTTATTCATCCAATGTTTCAGTTGAGCACTTTTCTCAGAGAGCTACTCTTTTCATATACATATATCTATGAGAATTCACCGTTGAGTTTTAGCACCCACAAGCAGTGCTGCTTCATGGCACTGCACCAAGCCCCACAACAATTAAACTGATTGCTGGGGGAGTGCGCGGGGCCTCCATAACACTGTTACCTTCTCCTTCACCATCTCTTCCTGCAGGGTCCCTCATCATGGTACCGTGACATCAAAAGGCGTCATGTTGCCATGACAATGGAACATCATGGGTTCCTATAAGGATTTTCCAACATGGCTGCCAAGGCCGGAGGTCAGCCTCATTCTGGATCTATTGCCTGCACCTGCCTGCTCCCTTTATAATGCTTCATTTCCCTCTCTTTCTTACCTGTGTAAGGTTCTGTTTACCTTGACTCCTGCTGGAAGCCATGCCTGCTTGCCTAATTCCTTGCCTGTGCCGAACTACCAAGCCTTGACAGTTCTGCCTTCTCCAGCCCTGACCTCGGAACTGTGACCCCTACTATTCTGCCTTCTCCAGCCCTAACCCTGGAACAGTGACAACAATTATCCTGCCTTCTCCTGCCCTGACCTCAGACCCAGACCTCACTATTCTACTCTTCAGGATTCGGACCCCAGGTACGGGTCGGTTTCTACTCTCCACCTCTGCCTAGTGGGTCTGTCTCCTGGACAGTATACAGCGACGTACACGACCATAACAGTCCCCCGCCCCCCCCCCCCGGAAGAGCCATAATATCAGGTATTTATTCGATCACATCGAACCTGTCTCGATATTTGGATCTGTTCCTACATAAATATGTACAATTGCTTTCCTCCTATATTAAGGATTCAACACATCACTAATATTTTGGATCCTATAGTATGGACATATGACTATATACTGTATGGATACAGTGGATATGTACATTTTTATTTACAGAAATATGGCACGATATGGGTACCAGATTCACACCAAGCTATGCAAATCTTCTTATAGGATTTTGAGAAAATCTATTTATTTTGGAGTGACCATCCGTTTGGCACGAATGCTGTCCCCTCTATTGTAAGTTTTATTACTTTCCAAATTAATATCTCTACTGTACTAATTATTTCCATTCTAGAGAAGACCTTCTGATCAGCATCTATTATTATATTGCACCTGCGTTATGATGTCATTGTAAGGGAGGGTATATACATTTGGTATGGGAACTGAGACTTCCATTGTTTCTTAAGGAAGTTGATCACAAGGCGAAACGCATTGGATCATCATTAGGGGCGGAGGAAGCGGATGGCCGTGTGCTGTAGAAACAGCCCAACCAGAAGTGGGGCATGCACACAAACCATGAAACTGGTAGCGCATAATGGATCAACGGACGGCGCCCTTCACAGATTCTAAAAAGTCTTACCAATATATTTTTGTAAATGCATTTATGTATGTAAAGCAATTTTGATAAAGATAGTATTACACTATATACAGTATGCTTCTCTCTCTCCACGACTCCATCGTTACCATGCAGATGTGCGAAAACTGTCAACCTGATTTATCACCATGAAAGTGTGAGTGCACTGGGTTATTTTAAATTTTCCCTCGTTAATCAAAGAACTACTAAACTATATTCTGCAAAAATGAATTTTTTACATGGTCTTTGTGTACTCCTGTTGGGAAAGAATTTCGTTGAAGGACTGATCGGAAAAAGTCTTGGAGGAGCCGCAATTTCACAGAATGTTCTTTAAAAAAAAAATGTTTTCCCAATTCAATAATTTGGCACCATAATCACAATTAATTCAGAAAAGTAATTCGTAGTGTATAGATGGTCACTGCAGCAGGAATTCAACCGGAAACATGAGTAATTAAAAACAGCTTTATTAAACTAGAATGCTGCGCATCACAGAGTGGCTCTCTGTGATGCGCAGCATTCTAGTTTAATAAAGCTGTTTTTAATTACTCATGTTTCCGGTTGAATTCCTGCTGCAGTGACCATCTATACACTACGAATTACTTTTCTACTTTAAACCTTGGTGGAGCACGCAGGCCACCACACAGAGCTGGGAGCTGGTCTTCATTCCCCTGTCCTGACGACGGCGTTTGGATCCGCCCCCTGCAATCGTTCTGGGGCTTCTCAGGATCGCCGATTTGGCAGCGCTTGTCTCATCCCTTCACAGCATAGCTGTCGGCCCTCGGAGATGACGTCACACACCAGCGCGACGTCCGAGGAGACGGGACCAGCTAGGCACGGGCAGTGATCACACCGGGTTGGGTCAGGGCAGCAGGCGACAGTATCGTGAGTACACGGGAGGGGTAGCTTGCTGGTTGCCTCTTTCCCTGTCTCTAACTGATCCCTGCACAGCAGCCCCCCATCCAGGCTTTATTCCTTATCCTGCCGTATGCTTCGGTTGCTGGTTCCCCTCACACAGGACCTTATGCTCGTGTAGTGGCCTTTCTTGTACTTTTATGTGTCAGAGACTGCTTTTTCTATACACCCAGTTTTCCAGTGGACCTTTAGAAGCACCGGACAACACGGGGTTCACTCCCCCACAACCATTATACAATTAATTCAGAGACATGGGATTAAATTGCAGACAATAGATGTAAAGTGTACAGGTATATTTAAGTGTTATTTAAATATACAGAAGGTATTACTTGAAACTGAAGTGAATTAGTTCACCCAGTACACTGTACTGTAAAGCTACGATTATACCAGGAGCTGCTGGGCAGCCGCACAATGCAGTGACGTCACCTCTGCGATCCGGCAAAGCGGCAAGTTAAACTGCAGGCAGGAGGCAGCAGGAGGAGACAGGGAGGTGTGGCAGAGGCGTGGCCATGAGCGGTTCGCCCTCATTGGCTGAACCGCTCACATGACGTGGCTGTCGCCTGCCAAGAACAAATTCTGATGTCTGCTCTCCAGTCTGCGGCCCTGCAATTGCAGCCGGCGTGCACATCGCTCGAGGTATGTTTACCTTAATAGGATTTCTGCATTTTGTTTTTGAGCCACCTGCGGTTTTTGGTATAATCATGGCCGAAGTGTGTAGAGAGAAAAGAGGAAAGGACCCAAAACAGATCCTTAAGGCATACTAACTGAGTGAAATTGATGGGTAGGAGAAATAGATCGTGTACTACCGATAAACTCCATGTTCTGTATGGAATGTATATGCGGGTCATACAGTTTCTGCGCATGCGTGCTCTATGCAACTGTTATGTGATCTGTACTGTATGTATGAACTGTATGGAATGCATGTGCAGTACATGTATTGCCAATTGAATGGAACGCATACATTACCTTAATTATCAATTATCGCTGGATGTGTTTCCTACACGAACATGGTGTTGATGTCGATTAGCCTGCCAAATCTGCAAAAAAATATGAAAACAAGGATTGCACACACAAAAAAATTGCACTCTTCTTACAATAATGCAATCTTCTTCAACCGACATCTTCTTCTGGCTGTCTCTTTTACAGGTTCAAATGTAAAATAATTGTGAGATTTCACAGTCTAAAACTCTGCAGAGATATGTTTCATACAGCAAGGGACAGCCAAGTCGATTTGTATTTATACTGCTTCCCAAGTTCTTCGAAAATAGCTCTCCTCAAATTGTTGGGAATAGCTTTCTTACCCCTTGAGCCATCAAAGTTCACGTATTTGTATTACTGGGAATAATGATCAAAAGTCACATGGTGTTGAAATGTTAGCTGGGCAAATCGAAATGGCTGTCCCTTGCTGTATGTAACACATCTTTGCAAAGTTTCCCCTGGTATTGCTGAAAGCAGAATATCATCTATTGGATCCCCACAGACATCTTTGCTTCAGTAGAGCCACAGGTGTGCTTTGGACATCAGAGACGGGTAACTGCTCTGGGATGTCACTATCATGCAGGTTGGTCCCTGTATCACGGGGGCTTGTAGTCACAGGATATAGGCAAGTGGCAATCAATAACTTGGAACTGGATTGCAGGTGTGAGGTTAGGTGTAGATAGATACATCTAAGTATCATCTGCATAGAGGTCATATCTAAAGCCAAAAGAGTTGATGAGGTCACCAAGAGATAACGTGTAAAGAGAGAAAAGGAGAGGTCCCATAACCGAGCCCTGGGGTACACCAACAGATAGATCAACAGGGGGTGAAGTCGTTAGCAAAAGAGACAGAAAAGGAAAGATGGGAGAGGAATGAAGAGATCCAGGATAAAACTTTGTTTCAGATACCAAGAGAATGTATAATCTGAAGGAGAAGAGAGTGGTCAACAGTATCGAAAGCAGCACAGAGATCAAGTAGAATAAGCAAGGAAAAATGGCCATGATATTTCCCTTCATGGTAGTTCATTGGCTACGTTAGTGAGGACAGTCTCAGATAAGTGAGCTGTATGAAAGCCAGATTGGAGGGGGAGCAAGAGGGCATGTGAATTAAGAAAGTTGATCATGTGAAAGAAGACAAGACATTCTAGCTGTGTACTTACCAGCGATCAGAATTTAACTTCCGCAAATCTGTCAAATTGGATGCGCTGGTGAACGCAGTAAGGATGTTTATAAATGAACAGGGAGTCCCTGAAACTACTTGGCGCTCTCTAAGTAATGGCTTGATCTTCACATGCACTTAATAACGAAACTCAATTCATATGAAGGAAAAACAGTCCATCTATCTGTGCTCTGCTCCATAAAAACAGGATGTAACTTATGCACTCTGTCAATTCGTATATAAAATCACCCTTATTAAATGCCACTAAAAAACATTACAAAGTCACTGTTCGTCCCACACATTACAAAACATCCCATTCTCATTGTTAATAACCAGGCATTTATACAAGGTAGGATAGAGCTGGGAAGTACTTTCAGACTCAGCTTAACCCCTTGGTGGCTGCCTGTATCTACTCAACTTTACGTTATCTTCTATAAACACTGCCTTATGAATAATGCCACGTAATAAAATGTATGATGTCTTAGATGAGCTGAGACTTTCCAATAGTTTCTTTGTTGCCATATATAAAATGGGATTTTATTGGCTACCTTTCCATGCAGCAATACTTTATTTTATATGACCACCATCCTACTTTAGTTGTGCGGTCAGATTTTAACAGCTGTGTTTCATCACTACTTGTAACATCTGAAATAGGTGATGCTCTTCTGTATTTAAATGCTGCTGTCACTTCCTATACAAACATTCCTGGTGCTCAGCTGTCATAATGAGAACATTGCTAAAAAAAATACAGAACTACAGTATCACCAATCTGTAATCATTGTAAAATACCATAGGAATCATTCATGGGGGAAGAAAGACTAGAACCACAAGAAGGATACCATTTCAGTATCTTTTAGTTGTGACACAGAAGCAAAGCGACAGAACAGGAAAAGTTTCACATGGCAAGGTGAATAAGTGGAAGGCTTGATACATACTGTACTGTAACCACCACTATCCTCAGATGTATTCATTACACACTCCTGATGCCTTACTACGTGAATCACCCACAAATGGGCAGGAAAACAGGTCAAGTGGGTATGCAAATGCAACCTGTAACTACAAATAACAGACATGTCAACTCTCACTCATTATCTGCACGTCTCAGTGATTGTTAGCATCTTAACTACAGTGGAGACTCAATGATACAAATCAGCACTTTCCATTACTGTATTCTGTATCACTTGTTTGGAAAAATGCAATAAAATTTAAGTTACAAAAAAAAAATGACATTTTTGGGGTGCCGAACCCCCAAAATCAAAATGTTTGGGTTCCTTAGAGGATGATATCCTCCTAGGTGAGCTCAGACCTACCCACCTAACAAAATGCATCAGTAACACTATATGTTTCAATGTCTTAGGCGTGCTGCTTGGGAGAGAGAATTGGTCATACATTTATGGAACATCAATGCAAAAACCCTACGACCCATGATTTAAGCTTGCTAACCTCGTCAACGTAAACTCAATTTAAGCAGGAACCTACACTAAATACATAATATTTTCTATTGTCTGGTGGACTAAACATCTTCACTATTACACGATAAGATAGCAGGTTGGGACTGAACATGTTCCCTTGTTGTTCAGTCCCAACCGGCTACCTTATCTTGGGAAGATGTTTAGTCCACAAGACAATAATAAATATTATGCGTTTAGTGTAGGTACGTGCTTAAGTGGAGTTTACCTATACGTAGTTAGAAAGCTTCAATTAATTATTTAGCAAAAGATGCAACCAAATGACACATTTGTTAAAAGACCGAGGATAAAGAATGCTGAATGTCAGCAATAACGTGCAATATACGAAAGGTAATATCCAAAAGTCAGTGCCTTAACCCTCTCCCTGTTGGACTGGACAAATTACTTAGTGATGGTATTAACCTCAAGTATTCTCCTCCTATAATATTTTACTGTACAGTAGGTGTTGTATAAGTATGAGTGGAACACAGACAGACATTACTATAAACAATAAAACCCAGCTGTGAATTACATCACGCTGTAAGTGCGTTGTTATGTTAAAGCTGCAGTCCGCGTTTAGCGTGTGGATTTTCTTGGAGGTTTTATAACATACTTCACCCCGGAGCTGATTCGGACTCGAATTCCCGAGACATGTCAGCTTTTCTGCGTCGGTGTGTGACATAAAAAAAACTGCACCTGCAAAGATTGAAACCATCGACACAAATGAAAGAAGTTTAAGTATTTATAAATAGTGTTTTGCAACTGTTAATGTCTCCATAGCAACCAAATACTGTGGAGTGTTTATACAATCTTCACCCAATCTCTTTTGTGTAAACTGTTACATCTGCAGAGAGATTATTCCTCCAGCCTCCCTCTCGTTGATATTGTGTTTGACTAATGGGGGAAGCATAATATGTTAAGAGAGATTACAGGGAAAGTGGACCAGGTGAAAAAAAAAGTTATTTTAACCCAAGAAACAAAGATGTTAACTCAGGGAGAAATGCAATCTTTCTAAAGAAGCAGATTGCATAAATACGTAAAACAATTATGTGGGATTTCCCCTTCGAGGATTTAGATGTACAAATAAAACATTGATAGTCTATCCTGATTTGTTAAGGTCAAAATCGAAATCAGCATCTGGACTGGTTTTACTTGCAGTACTGCATGATTACCAGAAGATGGCGCGCAAGTAGCATCATCTTGACCCCCCTCTCGGTGGAAGCACATTTAGTTAGATGAGTGTTATTTGTGCCAAGCCCATGACATGCTATTCCCCTCCCCTACTCCTAACTCCACACCTCTGCTGCACCTGCCCCATTCACCTCCAGGATTTCTTATCACCAGGACACAGATCCCTAGTCCACCTGTTACCTGTCTTACAGCCAGTCCCTTTCCAGCTCCTTCCTAGGTGAGTATTAAAATCCACAAGCAGCAATTGAAGGGGATCTGATTTTTGTCAGCACAGGACTTAACTGTCTCGACTATTAACATTTTAATACCTTGCTTTTTCCCCCCATTCATTAACCCCTCTGCAACCATATCTGTGCAATGTGTTGTTGCTCCTGCTGGCATAATAGGGGTTAATCCCAATGAGGAATTCGTGAGGCTTAGTCTTATTATAGGCACAACCTGTGTTCACTTTGCATTCTCTATTCCAGGGGTGGCCAACTCCAGTCCTCAAGGGCCACCAACCAGGTCAGGTTTTAAGGATATCCCTGCTTCAGCACAGGTGGCTCAGTCAATGACTGAACCACTGATGGAGCACCTGTGCTGAAGCAGGGATATCCTTAAAACAGGACCTGTTGGTGGCCCTTGAGGACTGGAGTTGGCCGCCCCTGCTCTATGCATAATAAGATGTTCATAACTGAGAGTCCACTTGACTTTTGCAAAGAGACGCGCATTTAGGACAATCTGTTTTAGGTTTTTGTCTTTGGTATAAAGGCACCAAATGTCCTGGTTTACAGATGGACAAAGAGGTGAAGAATACGTGTAGACCGTTTAAAGCTTGTTAAAGTCACCCATGTTACATCTGCTTTAGAGAAGCTCCCTGCTCTTATCTGTAATATATATTGCTGTCTCTTGGAAACTGGTCCAGGTTCAGCTGCCCAGACATGTGGCTATTTTTCGTTGTTAAAAAGTCTCCCCATTTCTATGACATATATGTACTTTCTGAGTAATTTGTAGGGACATATAATATGCATAAATCACATTTACTAATTAGTGGGTGAGATCAATTTGTGTTTAGATTGTCATCACATCTATTGCTCATGTACACAAACATACATGTAGTGTGTGTGTGTGTGTGTGTGTGTGTGTGTGTGTGTGTGTGTGTGTGTGTGTGTGTGTGTGTGTGTGTGTGTGTGTGTGTGTGTCCGATATCTACCAATCCCCCAGCATTAGATTGAAAAAAAGTTCATTATCTATAGAAAACAATGCAGACTCACATCTCTTTTCCCACTTATAGCATGTGTGATTGTCATTAAGGATAGATGGGGTTTCTGCAGACCGTTCTGGCAGCAGAGGGGCTTCATTTAGTCCAAACACTGTATTTATTTTTGACTTTTCTCGATCAGTTTTTCACTGTATGCCTCTAACAAAATAGCAATCCAAACTGTAAATAATTTTACAGCCTTTCTAATACGGAATAATCAACTGCCCTGTTCTAAAATAATTCTAATTCCGTCCTGAGTGTAGTGTTGCACATTAAAACATTGCAACATTTGTACTTGCCGACAATGGCTTTCAGAACAGGAAAGATCAGGGCTGGGAAACAATGAAAGCTTCGTACTCATCCACAATTTCCGTTACTATTGTACTTAACATTGTAACCCCTTCAGTAGTGCACCGTCTGATCGGGGGTTTTGGCCTGTCCGGCACTGGCCATGCTTCAAATAAATCCAAATAAATGTGCTATACTGTCACAAAGCTGCACCGCATTCATTTAGAAGCTGACAGAATGTTCTGCATAGGTGGGGAAACCGCTGGATATTTCAGGTTTACTGCTGCTTCTTTGGAAACATTTGAGGGGGAAGAATGCTCAAGTAAAACTAACATCAGGGGAGGGAAGGAAAGAAACATTCTTATGCAAAAAAGAATGAATTCCAGATGAGCGAGGAAGATAGCCGTGTCTGCCTCCTGTAAGGGTGACGCGCACCTTGCAGTCACACTGTCCCCCTGAAACCCAGGCACATTAATGGTTGTGGTGGGTATTAAAAGGTGATACTGTAGCGCCTCCACCCTGTGAGAGAATTACGTGTCATAGTTTAATATTATGGTTTAGGGTTTATGAAGTGTATGTATGTAGCCATTTTCTATGTAAGTGTGTGTATATATTGTACATTCCAACAATTCCAGCTTCATAGTGCCTGCATATTTGCTCTGTGCATAATACTCATTGTATTTAGGCATACTGCACCCAATTTGTGTCTGTTATCTAGCCTTGTTTTGCGAGTGCCCTGCATACTGTGTGTGTATGTATGTATATATGTATATGTATGTATATATGTATATATATATATATATATATATATATCTCCAATAAAGAATATCACTTGTGAGCACATTCACATGTCTTAGACAGGTCTGCAACCCTGCCTTTCAACCATTATCACCTAGCATACAGTGCTTCCACTGCAGCAAGGATTCTGGGAAATTACATGCAAATATATATATATATATATATATATATATATATTTATTTATTTTTTTTTGTTTGTTTTGTTTCAATCTTTGTTATCATTTAGTAATACATTGCTAAAAAGCACATTTGTTTCCTTGTAAAAGCACATAGTAACATCGTAACACAGAGACTGGGCGTTATCACTCTGTGTATAACATTGGATACATTCCTAGAGATATACAGTAGGAGCGATGATATCATTATTATTTCCCTGAAACTTGGCACCTGTATAACAATATTTGTAGCCAAATAAAATAACATCCTGTGTAATAAGCGGCTTAAAGGGCCCTCTCGCTTTGTCTCGTATTCACTAAAGGGTGCCAACGTTTATCCGTCTTATCGTCCTTTTCATTTAAATGGAAGGTTGAGCGTTTTGAAGTGTAGCACCCTTTGGTAAATATGGACCCTAAGCCGCAGAAACGAAGAGATTTGAAGCAATTTATCAGTGTAATTTGTTTGCTTACAAATATTACTTTTGATACCCTTTTTTTTAAGGAAAAAATATAGGTAGTATTTTTTTAATTGTTATTGTTAACTGTTATTGGACCAACAAAAGTTTGCAATGTGCAAGCTTTCCCACCTCACAGGGTTCTTCTTCAGATCGGGCAGTTATACAGAAAGTTAGATATTTTATACAATATGTAGTAGGATTGATTTGCAGTGGGAGCTGGGGGAGGAAATGCAACAGGTACATACTGTATGTTAGTGTAGTTACGTGTGAAAATTGTCAGAGGAGGAATAGGTGACGATTCCTATTGCAATGTAATTAAACTACAGACAAACTGCAGTCAGGAATCAAAAAACCTGAAACATCCACACATTTAAATGCATAGTAATGTGTGAAAAGTGTTACAGGAGGAATATGTGACGATTCCTATTGCAATATAACACTGCAGACATCCACTGTCAGGGTGGGCAGGAAAGGAAAAGACTGAAGCTCCCATCATAATATATATATATACATACATGTAGAGGTATCAGTACCGTGTTAGCCGAGCTTCAATAATCAAAAAATAAATAGATGATACCGTTCTGTGGCTAACGAAATGCTTTTATTTGTGCGAGCTTTCGAGATACACTGATCTCTTCTTCCGGCGATGTTACAATGAATGAAGCAAAAGGTATACTTAAAAACAGTGTCTCTTGGAATGTTATCTGTGCTGTTCCTTCCCCCGGTATATAAAACACATCCACACCGGGGGAAGGAACAGCACAGATAACATTCCAAGAGACACTGTTTTTAAGTATACCTTTTGCTTCATTCATTGTAACATCGCCGGAAGAGGAGATCAGTGTATCTCGAAAGCTCGCACAAATAAAAGCATTTCGTTAGCCACAGAACGGTATCATCTATTTATTTTTTGATTATTATATATATATATATATATATATATATATATATATATATATATATATATACACTTTTTTTTATTTCAGTGCATGTGTGTATATATATATATATATATATATAGATATATCTATATATAGATATATCTATATATATAGATATAGATATAGATACACACACAAACCATTTGTCATTTGTCGCTGCAAGGGATTTCAATAACCGTGGCTACATTTCCCAGTAAGTATCTCCGGAAGCAGGTGTCCCCGAGACATGCAGAGGGGGGATTGCTGCACTAAACCTATGTAACATGCCCAAGTCATTCGTTCACTTTGCCTGACATGGCATCGCCGTTTTAACATTATTTTCCATTTCTTTGTTTCGAGTGCAGGGGTTAGCGGCGTTTTTATCCCTAAAAAGTAACCGGTAAAGTCTCCTCTATCTATGGGTGAGTTTTGCACGCACAAAGGAAGGCTCTCTTTTCATGTAGAAGCTGCGTGTAAAAGGGACGTGTTTATTTACTCTCAGACCTCTTTGTTCTGTTTGTAGGGTAGAGAGATATATATTTTTTATATAACTCAAATTGTATTGAAGTTTTTGACATGTACCCGTACATATTTTCATGTCCGTAAACACAGCTGTTGCACAAATGATATACATACAGAAATGATAAGCAGACTTGTAAACAAGAACATTTGAACCTAAATCAGGAGGGGTGCGTGAGTGGCACCCAGCTGTGACCTGCCATTATACAGTCATGGGGACGTGGAGCCTGCGTGCAAAGTGACACTTTGTGCATTACACCAGGGCCACCAGCTGGCCAGGTTTTAAGGATATCCCTGCTTCAGCACAGGTGGCTCAGTCTTCGACTGCGCCACCTGTGCTGAAGCAGGGATAGCCTTAACATGTGACCTGTTGGTGAAGGAATGGCGTTGGCTACCCCTGCATTACACCCCTAAAATCAGCTATGTGTACTTGTTAACCGGGAGAGTATTGAATGAACCTATTTACCACTGGTATCCAGGCAGAATAAGATGGTACTTAAAATGCCTTAAAGCCGCAGGCCGCACTGATCCACTTTAACCCTTTGAGTGCTGCCGGGCCCTCTGGCAGCGATTATGCGAACGTGACGTTACCAGCCAGCCAGGTCCCTTTCAGGGCTCCACAGGAGCGCAGAACGCCAGCTCCCCTAGGAAATGAGGAAATAGCATATGACATAGCTACTACATCAGGGTCCCCCCGGAGTGCCGGACCTCATGATGTGGTAGTTATATCATGGGGCACCCGAGGTGTTAAAGGATCTTTTCTTGCCCTTTTTTATTTTTCAAATCTGATGCTTCATTCAGGAGATCATTTGAAATATTTAGTGCCCGGGAGGTTAAAATGGATCTCTGCCAAGAGCCCAGGGCAGTCTAAACATCAGAGGTTAGAGATTAAGACCAGCATTGTTTTCAATACTAAAACATGCACATGGGATAAGATACTAACATTGAATGAGGAACTCACATAGGCTTCTGGGGGACAGGGGGTGTGCTGTTTTAAAAGAAAACACTAGGGCCCATATTCACTAAATGGTGCTATGCTTTAGCACAGGGGTGCTCAACTCCAGTCCTCAAACCCCACCCCAACAGGTCAGATTTTCAGAATATCCCTGCTTCAGCACAGGTGTCTCAATCAGTCCATGCATCAGCAAAGGTGTCTCAATTAGCCCCTGCTTCAGCATAGGTGTCTCAATCAGGGGCACAGTCAAAGACTGAGCCTCTGATTGGGCCACCTGTACTGAAGCTGGGCTATCCAGAAAACCTGACCTGTTGGAGGGTCTTGGGGACTGGATTTGAGTACCCCTGCTGTAGCACAGTCCAAACGCCCTTTCAAATGAATAGGCGTTAAAACGTGCTGCAGTTTTAATGTTGAGCAGTATTGCTGCAAACTGCATATTTTCGATATTGTGTCTCAGCGCCAATGTATCTGTTTGCTCCAACTTTTAAGATCTAAGGAGTGTCAGTAGGTGGTGTTATGGAGACGTGCGTGACGCACAGACTTTAATGAGATGTATAAAAGTGTGCACCTTTCTGCATCACTTTTCTTTATCTTGTATTTGCATCAGCATAATTCTGCCAAGTCACACTTAGCATCAATTACTTTGGCTAACAATTTGGGTCACATGTAGGATTCTCGCTCACATTCGTCTCGCACCCAAGCAGATACATCCAAATAAACTTTCCTCTGCACTTTCCTTACATTGGTATATCTCCCGCTCCATATACGGACCTCGTGGGAAATACATTGTAGGCCTTTTATTTCTAAATGCCAATATGTACGGGACATTGAATGCTGTATGCCAGATGTCCACTAATTGTGTATCTTACTCGTTGACTGTCATCGCTGCTTTTAATGGTTTGGGAGTTTTAAAGCAGCAGTCCAAGTTCTCCCCCCTCCCCCCCTTTTAATATGTGCATCTATACAATCTACACAATGATAAGTAATTAGCTAAGATTTGGCTCGGGGGTTCACTAAATGGCTCTCAGTGCAGCAGAAGAGGACCAAAGATTTAAAGTTTTGTGGGGAAGATCATGTGACTAGATGCAATTGGTGCACTGCTAGAGAGAGGGCAGGACTCAAAAAGGGGTGTGCCAGAGCCTGTTTCAGAAGAGGAAGGGGATGTGACTTTGTAAATGGCTGCTATAGAAACACAAAATGCTTGTTACATTAAAACTGTCATTCAGAGTTGTTGTTGTTTATGCCACAAGTATTTTCTCAGAGTACAGAACGAATTTATTTGGAGAAAAAAACCACATGTAGGATATTGCTTGGTCTGCAGATTTAAAGGGGGCTGCCATCTTTACTGATATCCTGAATAAAAAAAACTTCCAAGCTACAGTTGAAGCTGTTAGTAGTACGGGTTTAAGCTTTTGCTTTATATGTGAATAACAAATGTATTACATGCAAAGTACTTAAAAACCACACACACGTCTGGATCATGTGGCTGGTACAAACGGACATCCCAGGGGTGAATGGTGCTGTGATAGTGTTAGAAGCATGTCCTCCGCAGACTCAATGGGGACAGAAGGGTAAAACATGAGATTTAGGGTGAGGAGCAGAAATATGGACCAGGCGGAGAGATCAGACAAGAGCCCCAGAATCTGAAAATCATTCAATTTAGGAACAAGGAAAGGATTGAGGGGAGGACAGACGGATTCTCCTTCCCCCCCCCCCCCCTTCTTTTTTGTTTCTTGATTTGTACTTTGCTCAATGCAAGTGTTTCATTTCAAGCAAGTGTATCATTGTTCCTCTGTGGAAGACACTTATACATGTTACTGTATGATGGTAAAAATCAATAAAAATCTCCGTTAAAAACACACACACACACACCCACGGGACAGTAGAAATAGAAAAGGAACTCTTTGATTTCTAATGGATGATAATTATTTCATATGTTCACAGTGTTGACAAATTCATTGGTATTTGGCCATCTTATTGTTACTGTATGTACAAAAGTGATGAAATGCAAATGTAAGCACCTGAGACCACAAGGAACAGCTCCCAAATCCACATCTGTGGGACATTTTATTGCAAAGTATTTTTCCACTAAAGACATTGTGAGTTACAACACAGTAGAGTCGGCCAAATCTAGTCCTCACGAGTTATCAACAGGTCGGGTTTTCAGGATATACCTGCTTCAGCCCAGGGGGCCACCTGTGCTGAAGCAGGGAAATCCTGAACACTTGGCCTGTTAGCTCTTGAGGACTGGAGTTGGGCTACCCCTGCAATACACTAACATAAGCTAAGTACACACATATAATTTTGGAGCTATCAAAAATGGATTTGTTCAGAAAATTAGAGGTTTCTACGGTTCTTAAAGCAGCAGTCTGATAATCAATATACATGTGCGTTTTATTTGAAGATATCTCTTGTTGCCCTTTTCTATTGCTGTCTTTATTTTAAAAAAAATCTGATGCTTCATTCAGGAGATACAAGCTGTTGAAATGTTTAACTATCCGGGAGTTTAAAATGGATGTCTACACACAGGTGTGTGTAACACTCTATATATATTTAATATTTTTGTAAAGAGCAGGATATGCTCAGGGGGCAGGATACTAACGTTCAAGGAGTAAAAACTTGTGCAGGCTTCTGGGGGGAATAGCAGCTGTAAAGCGAATAAGCGAATCCAAACATTCAGCTACCTCCCTCCTTCCAATGTTTGGATAAGTCTGTTGCCAGGACTTTAACCCAGTGAAGACAAGCATGTTTGATTAGCTCGTCTTTTCTTAAGGAACCTGAAGCTGTGCTTGCAAATCCAGTATGACCAGTTAGTTGGTGCAGGGAGGAGGCGAGGGTACATTTGTAGCACACCAGTGTTTATTCATATCGGTGAGTCAAGACGGATCTCATTTTGCTCATGCTGCC
This sequence comes from Ascaphus truei, assembly GCF_040206685.1. Taxonomy (NCBI): domain Eukaryota; kingdom Metazoa; phylum Chordata; class Amphibia; order Anura; family Ascaphidae; genus Ascaphus; species Ascaphus truei. Next base: position 23,555,673 of record NC_134487.1, read on the forward strand.
ATCGGCATGCAATGGTGAAAAGGATTATGGGATATAAACAGTGGAGGGATTCTGCCGGTGCGCACAGGTTCGGGTGAACCTGCTCCTAAAATTTTCATAGTTCGCCAAACCGCCGCGACCAACCCTACCTTCCCCCCTCAAGAACTCCGTTCTGTGTCCTGCACGGCCTCGACCATGTGAAGGAGAACCTGCCCGCTGCTCCGTTCCCCGACTGAGACCAATCTTCCGCCTACCAGGTGAGTGCGGCAGCGGCTCATCGGCTCTGTTAAACCAGCCAGCAACCCTTCCCCCCCCCCCCCCCCCCCTGCGTGCTGAATGAAAAAAACCATGGGACATTTGTATTTGCACTGGTTGCCCTTAGGGACATTTCTCTCTCTTCACCACCACCCGGTCACTCTTTCCACCCCCACCCCCCCTGGTCTCTGTTCCCCTCCCCCCAGTCTCTCTTTCCCCTCCCCCGGTCTCTCTTTCCCCTCCCCCGGTCTCTCTTTCCCCTCCCCCGGTCTCTCTTTCCCCTCCCCCGGTCTCTCTTTCCCCTCCCCCGGTCTCTCTTTCCCCTCCCCCGGTCTCTTTTCTCCTCCCCATGGTCTCTCTCCACCCCCCTGGTCTCTCTTCCCCTCCCCCCCCCCCTGTAGAAGGGCGGTACAGTGAGAGAGATCCTGTTGCTAAAATGTATGAATCCCACTATATATAAATCACTTAATTCCGTGTCCATCACTCGCCTCTGCTTTTAAAAAGGGGTTGCAGGTTGTTTTTCTACGGCTGAGGCGCTCTGACGCTTGTCAGTGAGCTCCTGCAGCCGCAATGAGAGCGGCTTTAGCTGGGGCTCGCGCACGCGTCCGCAGGCGTGCGCAGGCGTAGGTCTTACCAAATTTTTAGTTTTGAGCGCTCACGGGAGCGCAGGGCCGGTCACGTGAGCGGTTCGCCCAATGAGGGCGAACCAGCTTTGTGACGTCACTGGCCCGCCCCCCCGACACGCCCCCGGACGGCGCGCGAACTAAGGCCAGGGAAAGCGGGCGCCTCGGCACGACTGCAGTCACCATGGACTCAGCCTAAATGTGTTTTATCCGTGGTGAAACGCAAGGTAGGACAAAGAGTTTGCAGGCACAATTGGATGTTACTCCAAAGAGCTTTTGGTGTCATTTTCAGTAATAAAGGAGATAATGTGAGGAGATAAGATGCTTTTCCCAGTGTCTGACGCGGCTGATTTGATTCTGGTTCTCTCCAGTTTTCCTGCCTAAGTGGGCTTATCCAAAGAAGGCTGCGTGCCAATATGCCAGTAAGAGTTGTATTATCTGTTGGTACCAGACAGCTGATGAAATGGATCAGAGTTATGGCAATCTCACCAGCAATACATATATTAACGCAGCAATCCCCCTACTCGTTTCGACTACTCCACAGTCTTTACAAGATAGGAACAGATGGGTCCCTGCCGTCTTCGTATTCTATTTTCAGATCCGGAACCCCTCCCCCCCCCCCCCTAGTTTTCCAGGGATATTTACAGTTGCAGTAACATCGTTTAAATCTCTGAAACAAAATGACTGCCAAATCTGTGACCAATAGGAAGCTGCAACATCATCAGTTGGGCTTACTATTGGACAGTCATATAAATAATAACAATAATTGTTTATTCTTGTATAGCGCTGCTAATTTTGCGTAGCGCTTTACAGAGACATTTTGCAGACACAGTCCTGTAGAGCTTACAATCTATGTTTTTGGTGCCTGAGGCACAGGGAGATAAAGTGACTTGCCCAAGGTAACAAGGAGCCAACACCGGGAATTGAACCGGGCTCCCCTGCTTCAAACTCAGTGCCAGAGTCGGCGTCTTTACTCCCTCTGCCCGCTCCTTCTTCCCTTTAAATACCAGATTGTAATACCAGCAACTTGACCAGAAAGTATTTCGGGGACCGATAGATCCCTGGAGCTGAGAAGAGCACCGTTCAGCTCAGGAAGACCCCCGATTCCAATCCTTTAAAAAAGGGGGGAATAGTTAGGAGGCATTGCTGCTTTAAAGTATTCCTACTCGCATGGGAGCTTATTGTTATCCAATAAGAGGTACATTGTTCAGAGGTCTAAACACTGGAAACGGTGCTCATGCTCAGACAGGCATTAATGGTAATACCCCTCCTCCTTACATGGAAGAAAAGTGGCAAGGGGAGTCCTTAATTAACCTGCGATAGTGCCGATCGGAGCACTGTAGCACATAAACTCCTATTTACTTGAGTGTAGGCACAAAGTTCATCTCTCCTGTCATCCCTTCAAATACTTTCTGGGCAAGCTACCCGCCCCTACCACACGCAGCACTTATCATCTGTGATCTGACTATAAAACACTGTTCATTGTCCCAAGGTTCAGCAAAGTATCCGGCCGCTCCTCCTTCTCTTACCGTGCCCCCCACAACTGGAACAATCTACCGGAGACTCTCACATCCACCACCAGTTTAAGTTCTTTCAAAACTAAAGCTGTCTCACATTTTAATCTGGTCTGTAACTGTTACATACGCCTATAACATATATTATCTTTAACTGTGCATGCAATGTCCTATATATAATGTATACCCTGTTCACTTAATGTAGCTATGTATTTGTAACCATTTACAGTATTTGTTATCGTAACTCTGTGCCCAGGACATACTTGAAAACGAGAGGTAACTCTCAGTGTATTACTTCCTGGTAAAACATTTTATAAATAAATAAAATTTACTTCAATGGGAGTTTCTGTGCGATATTCCCCCGATCTGCATTTTTGCAGTTTTAATGAATAACCGTCAAGGACTAAAAAATCAAATACGGTGACAAAAAGTAATTTGTCAGGAGAATCACCTCTGCGTTCATATGTACGGGCTGCTGATCACATGCACTTCATCATGGTTACAGCTGCTGCCAAAATACACTTCCAAGAGACTGGTGCACAGTTCAACATATGGCTTGAAACTTGGCTGACACTTATTCCCATGATAGTGCACGTGCACCCGATTCCCATGATAGTGCACGTGCGCCCTATTCCCATGATAGTGCACGTGCGCCCGATTCCCATAATAGTGCATATTTGCCTGATTCCCATGATAGTGCACGTGCACCCGATTCCCATGATAGTGCACGTGCGCCCGATTCCCATGATAGTGCACGTGCACCCTATTCCCATGACGGTGCCCATGCGCCCGATTCCCGTAATAGTGCATATTTGCCTGATTCCTATGATAGTGCATGTGTGCCCGATTCCCGTAATAGTGCACGTACTCCCTATTCCCGTGAGAGAACATGTGCACCCAATTCCCATGGTAGTGCACGTACTCCCTATTCCTGTGATAGTGCAAATGCGCCTGATTCCCTTGATAGTGCACCCGATTCCCCGTAGTGTGCACGTGCGCCCGTTTCCCATGACAGAGCACGTACTCCCGATTCCCATGGTAGTGCACGTACTCCCTATTCCCGTGAGAGAACGCGTGCACCCAAATCCCGTGGCAGTGCATGTACTCCCTATTCCCGTGATAGTGCACGTACTCCCTATTCCCGTGGCGGTGCGCATACGCCCGATTCCCGTAATAGTGCACGTGCGCCCGATTCCCGTGATAGTGCACGTGCGCCCGATTCCCGTGATAGTGCACGTGCGCCCGATTCCTGTGATAGTGCACGTACTCCCTATTCCCGTGACAGTGCACGTACTCCCTATTCCCGTGGCGGTGCGCATACGCCCGATTCCCGTAATAGTGCACGTGCGCCCGATTCCCGTAGTAGTGCACGTGCGCCCGATTCCCGTGATAGTGCACGTGTGCCCGATTCCCATGATAGTGCACGCACTCCCTATTCCCGTGGCGGTGCGCATATGCCCGATTCCCGTGATGGTGCATATTTGCCTGATTCCTATGATAGTGCATGTGTGCCCGATTCCCGTGGTAGTGCACGTACTCCCTATTCCCGTGACAGAACACGTGCACCCGATTCCCGTGGTAGTGCACGTACTCCCTATTCCCGTGATAGTGCACGTACTCCAGATTCCCGTGACAGAGCACGTGCGCCCGATTCCTGTGGTAGTGCACGTAATCCCTATTCCCGTGATAGTGCACGTACTCCCTATTCCCATGACGGTGCGCATACGCCCGATTCCCGTGACACTGCACATACTCCCTTTTCCCATGATAGTGCACGTACTACCTATTCCCGTGATAGTGCACGTACTTCCTATTCCCATGATAGTGCACGTACTTCCTATTCCCGTGATAGTGCACGTACTCCCTATTCCCGTGATAGTGCACGTACTCCCTATTCCCGTGATAGTGCACGTACTCCCTATTCCCGTGATAGTGCACGTACTCCCTATTCCCGTGATAGTGCACGTACTCCCTATTCCCGTGATAGTGCACGTACTCCCTATTCCCGTGATAGTGCACGTACTCCCTATTCCCGTGATAGTGCACGTACTCCCTATTCCCGTGATAGTGCACGTACTCCCTATTCCCGTGATAGTGCACGTACTCCCTATTCCCGTGACAGTGCACGTACTCCCTATTCCCGTGATAGTGCACGTACTCCCTATTCCCGTGATAGTGCACGTACTCCCTATTCCCGTGATAGTGCACGTACTCCCTATTCCCGTGATAGTGCACGTACTCCCTATTCCCGTGGCGGTGCGCATACACCCAATTCCCGTGATAGTGCACGTAAGCCCGATTCCCGTGATAGTGCACGTACGCCCGATTCCCGTGGCGGTGCGCATACGCCCGATTCCCGTAATAGTGCACGTGCGCCCGATTCCCGTGATAGTGCACGTACTCCCGATTCCCGTGATAGTGCACGTACTCCCTATTCCCGTGGCGGTGCGCATACACCCGATTCCCGTAATAGTGCACGTACGCCCGATTCCCGTGATAGTGCACGTACTCCCGATTCCCGTGATAGTGCACGTACTCCCTATTCCCGTGGCGGTGCGCATGCACCCAATTCCCGTGATAGTGCACGTACGCCCGATTCCCGTGATAGTGCACGTACTCCCTATTCCCATGGCGGTGCGCATACACCCAATTCCCGTGATAGTGCACGTGCGCCCGATTCCCGTGATAGTGCACGTACTCCCGATTCCCGTGATAGTGCACGTACTCCCTATTCCCGTGGCGGTGCGCATACACCCAATTCCCGTGATAGTGCACGTACGCCCGATTCCCGTGATAGTGCACGTACGCCCGATTCCCGTGATAGTGCACGTACTCCCTATTCCCGTGGCGGTGCGCATACACCCAATTCCCGTGATAGTGCACGTACGCCCGATTCCCGTGATAGTGCACGTACGCCCGATTCCCGTGATAGTGCACGTACTCCCTATTCCCGTGGCGGTGCGCATACGCCCGATTCCCGTAATAGTGCACGTGCGCCCGATTCCCGTGATAGTGCACGTACTCCCGATTCCCGTGATAGTGCACGTACTCCCTATTCCCGTGGCGGTGCGCATACACCCGATTCCCGTAATAGTGCACGTACGCCCGATTCCCGTGATAGTGCACGTACTCCCGATTCCCGTGATAGTGCACGTACTCCCTATTCCCGTGGCGGTGCGCATACACCCGATTCCCGTAATAGTGCACGTACGCCCGATTCCCGTGATAGTGCACGTACTCCCTATTCCCGTGGCGGTGCGCATACACCCAATTCCCGTGATAGTGCACGTACGCCCGATTCCCGTGGCTTTGTAAGACTTGACTGCATTGCCATTAAAACAAGGTCCCGCTGTGGTAATATGAAGCAAAGCGGCGTTCTTACATTCTCAGAACCAGGGACTCTCACAAGAAAGAGCTGCATCCCTGTCCTACGGGCAACTTTTATTCTCCAACATCTTTGGAACCACTATGGTTCCTGGCAACAAAAAAAAGACATCATGAAGGAAGGGAACAAAAAACAAACAGCCGGATTACAGCAGTCAATAGTTTGTGGTTTATTTATACTCGTGAATGTAGATATTTATATAGCTGAAAGCGCCACAGAAAACAATGTGTAGTCCCCGGCGCAGTGTGTTTGACAGATGTAGCAGGATTCATTGTTCCTGTTCTGTGTTCTGGTGAGGTATGTTTTGTAATGTTATGGTGAGGTATGTGTTATAGTGAGGTATGTTATAATGTTGTAGTGAGGTATGTGTGTCACGGTAGATCAGGTCTTTTAAAACCATTTGTATTCAAGGGATCAATCACAGTGCAGAACAAGGCAGTGAAATAAAATGACGTTTATTTTTGATAAGACATCGGAAACACAAGAATACAAAATACAAAAATATACACGCTTATGAGGGCCTGGGGAATGAGATCTACCTTTCCTAGGTGCAGGGAGCCACTTCAAATGGGTTTCCCCTGTCCGCTTTTCTGCTTCAGGATGTCAGAGTGCTAAACACACAGCAGCCACTCTGACATGTATCTCCCCAACCCCCCAACTCCACACTCCTTCCCAGTGTCTCTCAGATGGACCTCTCCACACTCCTTCCCAGAGTGTCTCTCCCTCTGTTGGACTCCAGCTCTGACCAGCAGTGTTCCTTATATACCCTTTGGGGGCTATCCTTTAACATTTAGCAAGGGTAGCCAGCCAAGAGAAACAGTGCCTGGGGCTCAGACCTGGTAACTGATTCTATTAACTAGTGCTCTCCTTTGTTCTGATCGTATCTTTTCCATGGAACAGTTCAGATAAAGGGATTGCAGAAACTCCCTCAATAGAAATGATAGGAGCAGGCATATAACATCATTTACATTTGGAGGGCTGACATGTTAATTTCATCACCACACAATAGCAACTACTGTATCTAATCTGGGAGGAACATAAATAAATACAGACATAAGGTAATTATGTAAAAGATATGACTTAGAATTACACACAGCTAGCCCAAATCACATCATGACAATGCCGGCTTTGTAAACTGGGGTAAGGATTGTCACAAGGAATAGAAGAATACTGTACATGCTTTGAAATACATTTACACATTTTAATATATATAGCAGTTCTGTAGTATTAGATAATAGTGACAGTTTGTTTAAAAATAATAATAATAATTGTTCAACTTTTAATGCCATTTTAATGAGTTTTACAGCATTCTTTGATTTCTATAGCAGGCTTTAGCCCACCTCCCTAGCAGTGCAAGATCTTTGCAACACTTTCCTTTTTGTAATAATTTGTTGCCAATGTTACCAGCAGTTTGAGCTGCAAACTGTAACAATAGATAATGTTGCCATATCAATTTAAGAATACATTGTAGCTGCTGAGTTACACTGACTGAAGGATTGATTGAGACAGAAAGGCGGCCATTATGTTAGGCACACATGATTTTTACAGATTTATAACAGGAGCACCAAACGATTGCCAGTTTAGGTAAGAATGTAGAATTATAAATGATCACATGCTTTACATATACGAATAAGGGGGAAAAAGTGGGGGAAATGTAGTATTGCTGCTTTTATTCCATGTCAAATCTTAACTGTGACAGAAATGCCTACAATGTTAGTGGAGCTGGTGCATACAGTAGTTGAGTGCTTTTATGTTTTTGTAACCCTGGTATACGTGGCTAAAATTACTGCAGTATTTCCTAAACAGGGTCTGCCTCATAAAGTTCTAGCGTTCTAACTCTAGTGCATTCTACAAAAGACAGGGGTGCCCAATGCTACATCCAATTGGCAAAACATATATGGTAATAAGTATAAAGTTTAAATACTTCAATAATAATAATAATTACTTGGTTATTTAGTTAAACCCTTTGGCCAAAGCGTTATAAGCCTGCATACCAAACGTCAAGGTATAACCAAAAATGCAGGTCCTACACTACACTGTGAACCCTTCCCTTTACCTCTGTTTGAGGGGAAAGAACCATAGTAGGTCCTGTTCTTGCAGCAAAGTGAAAAGACCTCCCAAGTTAAAACTGTGAGGAGGAGTGAGCTCTGGGGGGAGGTGCCACCTACCTCCATACAACTGTTACCAGTCAGAAATAGTGCATTCTGGTTGGTAATATTCATGTATCTCTATAGATAATGGAATCCTGGGAAACTAGAAGTGGACTCCACTTATCTCGGTTTCTTTTAGGCTCTTTTTAGCACTCTTCTGTTTCTCTCAGGTTCTCATACTGTAGCTTGCGCCATGTTGCGAAGCATTGTAAAAAGCCTGGGTAAAGTCTAAAATACTGTATGTGGGCAATCAGTGGGCCAAGGCAGAGTATTAAATCAGTGAAAATAATACTTTGTCCACATTTTCCAGAATTGACTTCATATTCACTAAGCAAAATATTTGCTTGGTGAACCCGGGATTTAAATGATTTAGGTCTGTAAAACCCAACAAGGGGTTTGCCCAGAAAACGATGTAATGGCAGAACCCAGTATAGTGGATTTCTGAGCCTGTGTGGGTACTGCGTACTTGGTAAAGCCCCTAACTGCACCTTGGCATGGGTGGTATACTGTAGTTCTCAATTACAACAGGAGCTTCCAAAGTTGCTTCCCACAATGCTTTGCATCCACTGTGGCAAGGCATTGTGGGATGTGACTTTGGAAGCTTCCGCCAGTAAATGACAGCTATACCCCCCATGCTGCCGGCACACACTGAGGTTCAGTTTGGGGTCTTCTTAAGCTTGTGTCACCCCACAAGCTCAGGACACTATACTGCCTGGGATCGGTCACACCGTTTTGTTCGCAACAGTTTGACGAGTAGGCAATAAGATTTATTAATTAGGGATTCACAGAACAAACATTTGTTGCAGGGGGTGCACAATGTATAAAAAGGTTGGATTAGACTTTAATTAGCTCTGTTACATAAATTGTACATGTCAGGAGTAAAAATGAATCGCTGCAAAATATTATTAACTAATTTTTAGTGATTTCTGTCCCTCTGTGCCTAGATAAAAAATAGTGATATCGTGAAAAAACTTTTGGGGCAAAACCTTTTGGACCCCATTTTAGAAAAATATATATTTATTCTCCAAGGAGAAAAGAAAGTGTAACTGTGGCTCAGATCCACAAAGGGAGCTAAGTTGCAGCACAGCGTTACGTTCATTCATATGAAGTGGAGTAAAGGCATGCTAAAGCTTAGCATCGTGTAGTGCATCTGGGCCTAAGTGTGTGAATAAAATAGTAGTAATACTCTAGGTTTGTAAATAAAAAGTGGAGATTCTGTCCCCCTGTAGTAAGATCCCAGTGACGCATCTTAATATGTGGCACAGAGACATTCTGAATATTATTCTCTACTCCCTGCTCTTTTAAAGTTTGGTCTCTTCTGTTTCTCACCTGTACAATATTGGGAGCAGTAAAATACTGATGACAGTACTATTGTATGCTTTACTATTGTTAAGTACCTATTGTTGTGACAGCAGTAAAAGCACCTGCTTATCAATCTGCTATCTGGCAAATGCACTGTAAAACATCATTCATTTATTGTTGTCCATTGCAAACAGTGGTTTGTTTTATAGGCAAGTCTGGCTGTATTGTAGGGTAACGGTTGATAAACATACTGTACAGCATGCAGCAGGGGTAGCCAACTCTAGTCCCTAAAGAGCCACCTGTGCTGATTCAGGGATATCCTGAAAATTGAGGACTGGAGTTGGCCACTCCTGGCATAGAGCATGCTAAGTGAACACAGGTTGTGCCTATGGTAAGATGAAGCTTGACTAATTGCTCATTAGGATGAATCAATCAGTCCCTGCTTCAGCACATGTGGGTCAATCAGAGGCCACCTGTGCTGAAGCAGGGACATCCTTAAAACTTGACCTGTTGAGGACTGGTGTCGGCCACCCTTCGCGTATATGTTCTTCTTTCACAAGTACACCAGATAGAAATGATAGTTCAGTACTATTAAACAGACCAATGTATACATCTATTCAGCCATTACTGCTCATATGACGATCTCATTTTGGATTTAGACTTAGACATATAAAAGGACATCAGTTTCCCTCCCACCATTGCCTCCGTGTCACACAAACCTGTCGCCTTGTATCCAGTGTCGGTGTTCATGCCTCTGACATGCAAATACAAGGTCCTAGGGCAACATATACATTTAGATCCTGGAACATAGGATTTTCCAGCAAGAGCTTTTTTACAACGGAGTTAAGAGAAGCGGAAGAAAAGTCAAATGGTGTTACGTACAGAAAGGGACTCGTTTACAACAAGCGACAGAGGAGCCCAATGCTACATCCGATATGACAAAAATACCCATCTTGAAAAAGGGTCATTTAGTTTAACCCTTTGGTCAAAGCATTGTAAGCCTGTGAGCCACGACAAGGCAGACACCTGTTCACAGGTCCTAACACAACCAGATAAAATACTAATACACCTCTATTAGAATTACAATTCTCATTTACCCCTATTAGGAGGGAGAAAGACCACATTAGATCTATATCCAGTAAAATGAAAAGGAACTGCTGACTTGGGAAGTGGGGAGGGGTGAGCTTAAAACCCTGGGAAGGAGGAGCCACTAACCTCCAAACAGCTGAGACAGCTGAAAATAAGTTAACAACACACAGAACCCCAGCAAGCTCTTTTTGGGAACCTCTGAGCCCCCCAAATATATATATATGTATATAAGTGTCAAAAAGGAGAGCTATTGAGCGTGGCAAATGTATACAGCAAGCGACAGAGAATCCCAATGCTACATCCAACATGACAAAAATACCCATAAAATACTTATATATTCTCTTTTCAGGTTGCAAGCCCAGCAATGCGCAGACACTCATTCCATATGTTGCATTTGTGTTGATAAATAAACCTATTTCCTTTGTAATTTCAGGGAATGGTTTGTGGTTGTGAAGAGCCGAACACGAGTCTTTTGTTTGCTTCTTCAGGACTAGCTACTTGCGAGGATGCCAAGTAACCTAATGAAACTCAGTTCTTCAAGCATGGAATCCGAGTTCTCTTCTCGCAGAATGAGCGACTACGGAAGAAGTGGAAGTCTCGATAGTCAGGGCAGCCATTCCAGATCCAGAAGTTCTAATTTGGTAAGTGCTTGTCTTAGCTATTTTACAATATCTAAGTACTTTTTTTTTTTTATATATTCACAAGTGTCTATTCCGATGTCCTAACAAATTAGAGACTAGAGGCACAGGGAGATAAGGGGGTGTCATGTATATGGCACACCTGTGAGCATGTGACCTGTGTATGGGACAAGGGTTAATACACACAGCTATAGTTGGCGGACACTCTCTGCTCTGAGACTGCCACTACTTTAACGTCTCAATACAGAATTGCATACTTTTCATCACCTGGGTTTCCCTGTTTCCGTGATTTTGGATTTCGCGCTGGTGCTCCTGGATCTCCTGCTGCAGTTTCCAGCTGATTCACTTTTCTCCACGCATGGACTTTCAAATGAATAATACCTCCCCTCAATACATCCCAATTTACTATATGAGGCGAACAGCGCGCTTGTGAGCACGTGACACATTGAAGCAACCAGCTAACTTGCTGCCTCACCGTTCTGCTTCGTAAGGTACTTCAATTTAGTTAATATTTACCCTTACTCCGTTACAATATATATTTATCCCACTCCCACCACCAAAATAATTATTAAAGGTACGTACGGAGACTATGGTCTCTGTTTATTAAGAAAACAATGCATGTGCCATACAAAAATCTGTTATAGCAAAATGTGTCTGAAAATTTAAATTACTCTCTACAAAGCGTGCAACGGCTCTATCAGCGCCCAAAGCATTACTTATCAAAGCTTAGATTTAATATACAAAAAGTACAGTGCTTAGGTTACAGAAAAAGATTGTTACAAGAACATACAGTTATAATAAATGCAGATAGTTTGGCAAAATCAAAAGATAAAAATAAACAGAAATCCCTTATACGTTACCACATGTATTTGGTTCTTCCCAGAGGGGTCACTGGAGTAGAAAACATAAGAATTTACGTGTCTGATCCCAAAACACATCTCTGTTTAATTCTAATTTATAATGCAAATGTGTGACTTTATATACTAAATTCCCTTCATTGAGAACAATGTAAACCCACATTTCTGTGTTGTCAACCCACCCCTTTCATCAAACTCTCTCTGACAGTTTTATGACTAAGAAAATAAAACCTCTTTCTTCTGATGTTTAAACTTTGCCTCAATATCTAAGACTTTATAAACGTTGTACTTATTAATAACACTGTTACTAATAATACTAATAATACTATTACTAATAATACTTAGAGACACAGCATTTTCACTGTTGTGTCTGTGTACTTAATATACCCGCCTGAATATAAATATGAAATTTGACCATATAACTTCTATTTTCGTATGAGTAACAGATATGCCCCCAGGCAGAAGGGGGGGGCTTAACTTATACTGAGTCCCCCCAGCAACATGGGATATGGAAGTGGCGTTACTCTCTGTGGGCCCACACCTTTAACCTTTTTAGGCCCTAGTAATCACAAAAGGGGTGGTTGTAAGATTGAAATAAGATTTCTACTAGCATAATATGGCATTAGCCCCGACCTTTATTTAATCGTGTTTGTGGAGCCAAGCGACGATGAGTGCCCTGGCAATGGGAAGGTTTGAAAATCTTCATCTTTAGTGCCTCCCCTTTACTCCTGATGAAGTATAGTCCGGTGAAACGCGTTGGGCAGCCATTTTGTGTTTCAAGCTTCGCTCTGGACCAGGACGGTGATATAATTTTAGCGTCACAGCGATGCCGGGCTGATCCGCGACCTGTGGTTACCTGAGGTAGTGCTGAGGCCAGAGACAACCTGCAGGAGAGATGCTCGCCCGTAGCAGGATCTTGTGCTTTTTAAAAAGCACACACTGTAAGTGTGCGTGTGTGTTTTTAACTTATTGTACTTGTAATAAACTTTACTGCGCTATTTTTAGGAGTGTTCTGTTTGCGCTTGTTCTCCCAGAAATATATATATATCTAAAACCAGAAAAGCGGTCCTTAATAACAGTAATTTCTGAATGATATTACTCAATGGGAGCTAGAGAACCAGCCTATCATTTGTAATGGTAGAAAAGAAAGAGAATCAACGTACATTTAATGAATTAACTTATGTACCAGTCAATTAACAGGTGCGTAAATTGTGGAGCTGCGTGTGGGAGAATGTGACATAAGCTGTTTCCGTGGATACGATTAATTAACCAAGAATGTCACATGGGGGGGTAATGATTTATGCATGGCACATGAATAGCAATTAAGATTCCAGTCTTGGTGCTTCCGGTATCTAACCTGCTAGCTGTGGCTATCCATGCTGCCTGTGGCTATCTGTCATCTTGATCTTTTGTGATGTTTCTATGGCCCTTGGGCTATGCAAGATTTTAAACACGATGCAAAGCAAAGCTCTTATTAAGACTGTTGTTTTCATCTCACTCTTGTTAAATGTAACATTATTTGTAAAGTCCTAGAAATGTGCATTTTCTCTTAGTTACGATATGAAGACTTTCCTAATGTAATTACTCCACATTTAACTCCTTCGATGCCACAGGGGCATGCAATATCCTACATGTGGGTTTTATTTTATTTTTTTAGCTCTTAATGTCGTTTTTAATGAGTTTTAATATACTGAGCATCCTTTGATTTCTATAGCAGGCTTTAGCCCATCTCCCCAACAGTGCAAGATATTTGCAACACTTTCCTGTTTGTGATCATTTGTTGCCAATATTCCCAGCAGTTTGAGCAGCAAACTGTAACAATAAATAATGTTATCTTAGTAATATAAGACTACATTGTAGCTGCTGAGTTACACTAACCAAAGGATTGGTTGAAACTGAAAGGTGGCCATTTAGTGAACCCTGGGGAAAAGGAATTTTCAGATTGATCTCGGGATAACCATAGTTTGGTGAAAGAATGGTGCTCAAAAGTGCTTGTTTCCGTATACATTAAATGGAGGGGAGCACATACTGGGTAGTGACTAATCAGATAATAACAGTACTAAACCTATAAGGGGGCTCTAAGAATACCCTGAAGGTGGGGGTAGGTTGCCCAGAGACACCCTCCCCTTACCTCATTGGGTTGGCCCCAGGTAAACGTACTCACGATACTTTTATCCCCCAGTGGTTCCCTTCCAAAGCGTGCCGCTGTATCCAGGTAAAGAGTCCAAATGCGAAAAGTGTGCAGCGCACAGCAATAAGTGAGGGTAGCAGGTCTGGCAAACAAAGTCCTTTATTGGGAAGCCATAAAATAGAGGGCTGCAATCAATCGCATGTGATCTCCGGATAACAAATTAATCGGCAGCTTAGGTAATTAGTTTTCAATAAAGGTAATCAAAGGCTGCATATATTAAAACAAATTAAAGCACTCACCGTTTATTGCTAGGTTTCCGGGAGTCCGAGTGATTGTGGAAACGCATGCTAACTAACCTTATCAAATCTTATCATATGTTTTGGACAGCACCTTAAAGGACTGAGATTACATCCTATAGACTTACTTAACATATTAACCATTAAATAATGCAACTATGGAGTTAACTTGTTAACTAGTGGCAATAAGGTGGGGACAACTTATTAGTGCTTTTCACCGTACTGCATGTTTGTAAAAGTAGCTTACAGCCCATAAATATTAAAGCAGAAATTCCCCCAACATCGAGTGGTGTTTGATAAACCCAAATTCTAAACCAAGATGTACAGTACTAGTGTGGAGCATTTCCGCATCAGTCACTGTCCTGTGGGATGTCATTTTAATAGGTTTTTAGACTTATCGCTTCATTTAGTTCAATTGATTAGCAAAAAAAAGATACTGGTAGTAATTTAAAAGTGTCAACAACATCATTAATTAAATAGAAGTAGCTGTGTTAATACAATGCCCTTCAGTATTAGGTGATACCTTTTTTTAGATGGCATATTATTTATAAGTAGCAGGTGCATGAAATGTACACAAGTTACACTGGCTGCATCTGATCACATTGCTGATTGTCTTATTCACAAAAGCCTCGAGCACAGATTCACAGCCTTTTAACCCTTTGATTTGGCCCCATCACGTAGTGACGACGTCATGCCCCAAAGAGATTACGTTTTTCCTGCTTGGATCGCGTCCTGCGTTCCCACGGAGCGCAGGACGCGATGTGCCCAGGAGTAATATGGAGGACGCTGCTTCTTACGTTTTCCTGGAAAATGGCTGCCGTGGTCAAGTCGCCGCATTGTGCCGGAGGGGTGGTGGTACTAAGGTAACGTGGCAACTCTTACACTCAAAGGGTTAAAATGTATCAGAAGAAATAAAAAAAAGTACACATTGATGGTTTTGTTTTTACCTGTATATTTATACATTTTTATACATATTTTATATATACTGTATATATAATTTCCGTTCAGGTAAAAACAAAACCATCAACTCCCCTACCTGTATTTTTTTAATTTATTCCTATACATTTTAACCCTTTGATATAGATATAGAAATAAAAAAATAAACAGAAAAGTATCCCACAAATAGCACTCGAGTACACAAAGTACAAATTTATTTAAATAACACGTCACATACACGTCACTTACAACTCGCCGCTTGTAGAACACAGACATCACAGACATCAGGCCATCAATAGAAGGTTGTTAGCTCTGAGGTTGCGACATACAATATATATATGTTACCTCACTAAGCCCCCATACGAAGCGGTGGCGAAACGTACGTCGGGGCTTTCCTTCCGTGTGTGTACTCCCTCTGTACCTCCCTGTGCTCCTCTCAGCATCTTTAACTGATGGTGGGAGTGATTTCTGGCACTCTGGAGATAACAACCTTCTACTGATGTCTCTGTTCACCATATTGCTATTAGAGTCAGTTATCACTTCCACTTTTTTTTTATACAGAGGTAAGGGTCTCTGGCAGCAAGGGGTCCCCAGAACTGAAATTAACACAGTTCACCTCCAGAGACCCCCTGCTTCAATCCTGTAATAAAAAAAAAAAAAAAAAAAATTATATATACAACCCTGAGGAAGGTTCCGTTTGCAGGAACCGAAACGTTGTTTTTTTGTGTTTCAATACACCATTTTGACATTTCAACCCGTGTGTGCTGTCTCTCCTTACTGGACCATCATCTGGTAATATTCATCTTTATTATCTTCTATGGGACTAGCATCTGGAGTTTTCTTTATACATGTGTGTGCCGGCTGCAGTGACAATTATATAATATATATATATATATATATATATATATATATATATATATATATATATATATATATATTTTGTATGTCTTTATTTATATAGCGCCAAAAGTGTACTCAGCGCTTCACAATGAATACAGAACAGGTAATAATAATGCAATAAGTGCAGCAAAATCAGACAATAGGAAAGGAAATCCCTGCCCGAAGAGCTTACAATCTAAGATATATATATAATATATATATATTTTTTTTTTTAAGTTAACCCGTTTTGCATTTTTGGTTACACCTTGACGTTTGGTATGCAGGCTTACGACGCTTTGGCCAAAGGGTTTAACTAAATAACCAAGTAATTATTATTATTATTGAAGTATTTAAACTTTATACTTATTACCATATATATTTTGTCAATTGGATGCAGCATTGGGTACCCCTGTCTTTTGTTGTATAACCCGTTTTGCTGCTTTAACTAAAATGCAACTTATGGCGTTACCATGGAATGACCAGTTCTGGAAAGCTGTTGCTTGGACAGTAGAACCCATAACATCCATATGTTCACCAACATATACTGTAACTAATTCACTAAATGAAGCCTCACCCACATGTTATATATTAGTGCAGCGTGCCTGTACACAGGACTTTAATGTAAATAGCCAGAAGCTGAGTGGTTTTACAGAGTGTGTATATAATATAGACTTTTTTTTAAAGAATAACAAAACCTTAGAAGGAATGTACAACTCTGGCCATTAATTAACAAAAAGACACACACAATTCATATTGTATTATGGAGCACTGGTTTGTTTTCCAGTTGTCAGGAGTTGATAGACCAGATTAACCAATTACCCGGCATTATTCATCCTGCCCTTGCAATGCTCACTTATTACCATGTACCTGGAGATCAGCCTGCACAAACACAGGTGTTTCATGGAGGTATAATTCCCACATTCGCTGCAGTTGGTTTGTAAGAAAAGAAAGGAAAAATTAAAAAGATGAGTACGTTTTGTGATTAGGAGCATTATTCTATATAAACGGAACCACCCATTGAAGCCTTAGGAGAATTTCCGACCAGGAATGGTGTGGAAGGCCGTTTTGGCATTTATATAAAATCACCCACTAAGAGTAAAAATCTTTCTATTCCACAGAGCTCTACACAACTACAAACTGCTTGTTGATCATAATATAAAACATACTGCACCGACACACTTTATTCGAGCAAATACCCAGTATGTACCTGGCAGATACCTGGAATGCGCCGCTCCTCACCTCTGACAAGCCCCGTTGCGTTTGCCTTCCCAGCCTGGGTTCATGCCTGGCTGACGGGCGGCTGATCTGTTAAATGATAATGATTAGGATTTAATAGGCTGCAATGCTTCACGTGTCTACCAGATGGCATAAATTCATGAATTGTAATGCAGTATATATATACATACTGTGCAGTATTGCAGCCAGCGGGAATAAAATGCTTCAATCCCTGCCTGGAAAATAACCCATTGCACTCGGGCAGAAAACAGTCACAAACCTCAATACACCCGGGTATACCCGAATTCGTGGGACTAGCCGAGCTCGAATAAAGTGTGTCGCCAGTGTAGGTAAGTAGCTCACACCGACGCGTTTCACTTAGGCAGGAGACTAGCCTCGAGAAAGCGTTCTCATAAGCGAAATGCGCGCTTCGGCAATCAGGAAGTAGCAGGCACCATACTATGTATGAGCCAGGCTTACCTGTCCGCATTAAGGCATCCGTGCCACGCCGCAGCTCCCCGCATTAGATCTGTCCAGCATTTATGCCTCACGGCATGGCTGGGGTCTCGGCGTTCCTAATCCCCTGATATACTGCAACCTTCTCATCAGCTATAGAAAAACAGGACTTCCGTCCAAAAAGGTGCAACAGATATAAGAACAGGTATATTGTATAACAGGTCCCATATGTCACGGATACATAATTCTTTGCTTGAATTATTAGTGAGGACAAACTGCTTCTTAAGGATATATATCCCAGTCAACCTTATAGACTGTTCATAAGTATGTGACTGCCTATATGGCTTCCAATAGTGGGATTTATAGGGTATTAGGGGAACATAGCGCCATAGGCTGAAAGTTCCCTGTTCTCCTACCACACTAAGGTAAGTCACAGAACAGAAATGGTGACAATATCAGAAAGCAGTAGGTATATCAAAGTCCACTCACTTTTTTGATTGAAGAGTAGTGTATATCAGCAGGGGATCCATGCAGGCGTGCCTCCAACTTGATTGCAGAGCAGGAAGGAAAAAAGCCTCTAGAGAGGAATGTGGAGAGGCCTCTTTGACAAAGGGCATAGCCCGAAACGCGTCAGAGTGGCGATTGTCCGGTTTTATGGTGTCCCCCCTATACTAATAAATTAGTTAACCCTTGATGTGCTGGTCCTGCTGTCCGTCCTTGTGCTGTGCTCCACATTCCTCTCTAGAGGCTTTTTTCCTTCCTTCTCACCAGCTACACGCAGGGAAACTGTGGTCCTCGGAACCCCCAGTAGCAAGATTGGTTAAATCCTGTGAGGACTAGTGGACAGTGCCTGAAGATAATTTGAGTTACCCGAGCACTCACTTTACTGCCTCACTTTAGGGTACACATCGTCGATCGCAGTTTCATTTACCCCATTATTTTAAACTGATCTATTAAAAGTTTTTCATTTTAACTATCGTCACCAATCCACAACGCACGGTGGCCGGGCACCCACAGCTGGGTTTGCTTTCTCTTTATTTAGTATCTAACGGTTTTGTTATCATTAATATGTGACAACATAGATTTATAGCTGCGCTGGTTGTTTGTTTAATGGGAGAAATCAATGGGAGGAAAAAAAATTGCCTAGGTGTTTCACAACAAACGGTTTAGAGCATCCCCGCTTTTTCTCATATTAGGATTTATGATATAAAGGATAATACTGTGAGGTTCAACCACTTTTGCACTGTAATTATTTGTTGGTCAAATACAACCTAATAGGAATCTTCAGGAAATAATCCCCTGGCGAGCAGTCTGGAAATGTTTGTGTTGCCACAAACTAATAATCTTTTTTTTTTTTTTGCTGAAATCCAGTATGACAGATCGTGACTTTTTACAATAGTGAGAAGTTACACCGCTCAACAGCTCTGCAGCGCTCACAGAGCAGCGTGTCGGTAACACTTAGTATTATAAACAATAGTGAGAAGTTACACCGCTCAGCAGCTCTGCAGTGCTCACAGAGCAGCGTGTCGGTAACACATAGTATTATAAACAATAGTGAGAAGTTACACCGCTCAGCAGCTCTGCAGTGCTCACAGAGCAGCGTGTCGGTAACACATAGTATTATAAACAATAGTGAGAAGTTACACCGCTCAACAGCTCTGCAGTGCTCACAGAGCAGCGTGTCGGTAACACATAGTATTATAAACAATAGTGAGAAGTTACACCGCTCAACATCTCTGCAGCGCTCACAGAGCAGCGTGTCGGTAACACATAGTATTATAAACAATAGTGAGAAGTTACACCGCTCAGCAGCTCTGCAGCGCTCACAGAGCAGCGTGTCGGTAACACACAGTATTATAAACAATAGTGAGAAGTTACACCGCTCAGCAGCTCTGCAGTGCTCACAGAGCAGCGTGTCGGTAACACACAGTATTATGCACAATAGTGAGAAGTTACACCGCTCAGCAGCTCTGCAGCGCTCACAGAGCAGCGTGTCGGTAACACACAGTATTATAAACAATAGTGAGAAGTTACACCGCTCAGCAGCTCTGCAGTGCTCACAGAGCAGCGTGTCGGTAACACACAGTATTATAAACAATAGTGAGAAGTTACACCGCTCAACATCTCTGCAGCGCTCACAGAGCAGCGTGTCGGTAACACATAGTATTATAAACAATAGTGAGAAGTTACACCGCTCAACAGCTCTGCAGTGCTCACAGAGCAGCGTGTCGGTAACACATAGTATTATAAACAATAGTGAGAAGTTACACCGCTCAACAGCTCTGCAGCGCTCACAGAGCAGCGTGTCGGTAACACACAGTATTATAAACAATAGTGAGAAGTTGCACCGCTCAACAGCTCTGCAGCGCTCACAGAGCAGCGTGTCGGTAACACATAGTATTATAAACAATAGTGAGAAGTTACACCGCTCAACATCTCTGCAGCGCTCACAGAGCAGCGTGTCGGTAACACATAGTATTATAAACAATAGTGAGAAGTTACACCGCTCAACAGCTCTGCAGCGCTCACAGAGCAGCGTGTCGGTAACACACAGTATTATAAACAATAGTGAGAAGTTACACCGCTCAACAGCTCTGCAGCGCTCACAGAGCAGCGTGTCGGTAACACATAGTATTATGCACAATAGTGAGAAGTTACACCGCTCAACAGCTCTGCAGCGCTCACAGAGCAGCGTGTCGGTAACACATATGATAACCACTAGCTGCTAAGCTCGACGTGATCGAAGGTGTAATGGTAGATGAAGAGGCCGGTTAGCCGACCTTTTTGGTGATTGCAACACATTTAACTGTGACAGGTCCCTCCGGTTAATGCTTTCGCATTGTGCCGGAGCTGGGACTTCGGGGATTTAATTTATTTATATTTCTACCAATGTTTTGCCTTTGCTTGAATTTTCCCAAACTTATTGAGGGGCTTACCGATTTACTGCCAGATCTTCTGCTGGTAAACAAAAAAACAAGGTGTTTCTTTTTTATGCTCTACTCAAAAAATCTTAGTCCTTATTTTCTATATGCAGAAAACAAGGACTGAGGGGTGGGGTGGGAGAGTGGGCTTCATGAAACTCCCAGAATCCCAGTGGGATGTGAGCTTTAAAACGGTCCTGATAATTTAATGTTGATTGACAGTCACGCTCCGGTTGCACTCCCAGTCTCGTTCTATTCATTGTCCTATTTATCCTTTGCACGCTGTAGTATTTTCTTTCACAATCCACCTGTATTTCTGTTTACCTTCATGACTGCAGCTTGTGCCCTCGGAGATGAAATGTCATGTCTGTCCTCTGTCCTCCCCTTTCCCCCCCCCCCCCCACTTTACCTTCCCTTTGTCAGGCTCCGCGGGTGCTGCGTGACTGGTCTTTGCCTAACTAACTCATTGACTGCCAGACAGAATCAGAAGGGAAAGCAGCCGTAGCTGCCGTAGGTGATCAAGGTTCTCTTTCCAGTCCCAATCAGCACTGAGAAACTTGCCAGCTCATAAGGCAAACACGGAGTATCACTGCTTAGCAATGGCCAACGTGGCTCTACATACAAACGTAGCTATGCTATGTCTGATTTGCAAAAACTCAACATTTCTAAACATTGGGACAAAGTACTTTGGATCTCCTTTTAGAAAACATTTACATAATAATGCCTGAAAGGGAGATATAGTATTTTTAAAATGAATACCTTGCACTTTCTTTTTAAAGTGGAAGGGCCAGATTCTCAAAGGTCCCTTAGATCAGGAATCATAACATGATGTCACCTAAAACTGGAACGGACATTCTGTTCCCTGAGTTATCATGGTATCCTCGAAGCTAATTATATGCAAAAACAACACTTGAAATACATCTCATTAGAAAATGCTTGGCGTCACATCACTGTAGCATAATGTTTCGCTATAGTAACGTGAAAAAGAACCTTACTCTGATCCGGAGCCTGAAATAGACCTTTGGATCGAGCGGGGAAAGCAAAGAGGTGAAAATAACACTGGTAAATATTGCTATGCTAGTCACATCCTGCCTAACTGTGGCGGTACACCAGACTCTGTAAAAGACTTACCCGTTGCCTCGATCCAGACCCCTCCACCAGTGCCAATTACTTCACCACACAACTTCTTGGGGGGATAAACCGGTCACAGCTTCATTTAAAACAAGTCAAACATATTAAAGGTAAATATATATTGAAGGAACCCATAGACTAGCCAGCTTACTTTGCCACTGTATACATAAGAGCCCGAGAGATACCTTCGACTCGTAATCCTCATTGCCACTAGCCGTCCAAACCACATGGCACATATTTACACATACAAAAGGACACTATTATGCCGGATAGGCATGACCCTGCTTTCCTCATTAATCCTCACTGAGAGGTCCAACACACCATACTTAAAGGAGCCAATACTGACGGAGTCTCCCCCCCTCCCCCTCCCAGGCCACACTTCTCCCACCACTAGCAACGTCATTTAACAGACCTTAAACTGGCCTTGTGAGTTGCCCCCAACTTTACCATCTTCTCAATCGCTATCTGCCATGATAAAATCAGACTATTATTACCCATGTCTGATAGGTGAACCCTCATCATCCCTAAATAACCCACTAAGATCACCCCCAAGATCCTCATTTCTAACCGCTTAACCGCCAATATCCACCACCACTGTCATTGCTTTGTTCACTTTTCTCCTAGACCAGTGGTGGGCAACATAATATATTTGGCCCATGAGCCCTTGAAAGGGCCACACATATCCTTAACCTAGGGTAATAAGTAAAAAGGACACATTTGATCAAAGAAAGAAACACAAATCGGTTACAACATAGCAGCAAACATTTTAATTCAAGATAGCTAGTGGTACAAATCATAACATACATCTGGGGGGGGAGCAGTGAGAGTAGGGGGTGATGGGCGAGTGTCAGAGGAGCAGTGAGGGGGTACTGTGGGAGTGGGGGGGGGGCAGTGAGGGGTGTTGTGAGATTTGTGGGGAACAGGGAGGCAAAACAGCTACCAAGATAAAAAGACCATGGTTTCATAATCTCCTTTGGTGTCATCCAAAATGGCCTGGCGAAGAGTTTTTCCGTAGAGTCGCTTGTAATGAACTTTGATTTCATTCATGTCAATTTCGGAACGAGAAACCATGACTCGAATTAAATCTTTGTCGCGAGTTCCCGAGCCCTTCATAGACAAGTTGAGGTTTTCAGCAAAGAAAGCCCTGTATCGTGGGCTTCATCCAGACAGGTGCAGGTAGAAGAGAGAAGTGGCAGAGCACAACCGGAATCATCCAA
Source organism: Ascaphus truei (assembly GCF_040206685.1). Lineage (NCBI taxonomy): Eukaryota > Metazoa > Chordata > Amphibia > Anura > Ascaphidae > Ascaphus > Ascaphus truei. The sequence continues at coordinate 23,578,647 of NC_134487.1, forward strand.
ACAAGAAAATTAGGAGGAAAGTGCGTTATCCATAAAAAGATTTAATAGTCATGGAAGGAAATAAGGCCTTGATAAAGTGCTCTGTGTAGCACGAAACATGTTGGTAGGGTAATGCCTTGCCTTTTTTCCTTCCATGACTATTAAATCCAAGGACGGAGGCGCACCCAGAGGTCTGCTGGGATCAACATGGACGCTGCAGCGGACTCATGAGTTTTCTTGCTTGCTACTGTACATGGTCATATCATTATTCCACAAAGGGATTAGGGTACTGTTTATTGGGGTGATCATTAGCCTTTGGGTTCCTGGACAATTTGAGTGCCATCTATGGTGGTTTACCAACTAGGATACCACACCCAGTACCTCCCTACAATCAAGAACATATCCCAGACCTCATATAGGATTCATCATCTTCATAATATTATCACTATAGCTGTATACAGTTCTTAGCACCACACATTATACTTCTGTTCATCCAGACAGGGCCAGCAGCTGCACGGGGGAATGCAGGAAATGCCAGACAAGGAGCGGAAAAGAAGGCATTTAAATCTTCTCTTGTTGGCAACGGTCTTATTCTGACGTGACACACTCGCACAGCATGGTGCTCTCATACAAAAAATGCTCCTCCAGGTGCTTCCCAGAAGCGCAGGATGCGGTCCACTTGATACGCAGTGACAGAAGTATCCTCTATTATGGTGGCCGCTGCCGTTATCTGAGAGCGAGACTTCCTAGAGTACTTCCGCAAGCTGGGAAACCATAGTCCCCAGCTCTGGTGTTGGTAACCACATGAGCAGCACTGCCGCACCACTAAGAGGTCTAGTCTCGTTATAGAGGACCAAGGAGGCAAACGATGTCCCCTTCTTAAGGTTTAAGAGGAAGGGAGCAACCCTGACTCCCAAATCCCGGGTCCCTGACTATTCGGTGGTTCCCATGCAGCGCCGACACCCCGAGGGGGTCAGTCCCAAAATAATTATACACACACCTCTACTACTTCCATGTAGGACATAAAAAAACTGATCTCAATGGGGGGAGGAGCGGGAGAAGGGTTAGTTATCAAGAGATTCCTGTTCTACCTCGGAGAGAAGACAGAGGTTACCCAGCAGAATTGTGTTAGTAATGTAGAAAATCGAAATCCACTAAACCATAACCCTAGTGTCTCAAGTGCTACAAATGACTAAACTCTCTATGGTAGGGAATACAATGACTGTACTGCTCTATTATGACTTATAGACATGAAATATTTACTATTATATTTTTGTACAGTTGTATCCTCGTGTGCATTATATTATATTCTTCCAATTGTTAATCTATTTTGTAGTGGTTTGGCTTGCAATCCATAATAGACACTTCATGGGAAGTGGTTTACATGACTAAGGGGTTAGAGCAGGCTCGTGTCTATGCTTTGTTAACTAAACTATACTATTCTGTTGCCTTAAGTAATGTGTAAACAAGTAGCAGTTTGTACAATTTTAGTGCCATTTGGCTACAATGAAAGCAAAACATATCGTATTAACAGAACTTTGACAGGTGCCCCGAGGTGTATTATAAAATGTATACAAATAGAGAGAAAATATTCACATTTACTGTACAATTTAGAAAGTATCAGCGCATTCATAGCGGCAAAACCAGGCGTTTGGGCTGGATGAGAAATCAAACAGTGTCTGGCCTGTGGCTATACGTGGCACTCTCTTTTGGTCTCACTTTCCCTCCGAGAGTTCACCATGGTGATGGTTGTTATAGTGGCATCTCTAAAAGAAGTGATTACAGCAGTACCCTATCCTGACAACTGGCTTCTCAAAGCTCCATCAGCAGAGATGCTGGAAGTTCAAAGACACAGTGTCCTCTGAATTCTTCAGGATCATGGCTGGATGATACAGTACATTGGAAAAAGTCCTATTCACAGCTGCATCTCAAGACTTGCTTTTTAAAAGTGGGAAGGGTGTCCTTGGAGACAGGGAGGAGGGGTCATGGATATTTATGTCAATAAGGAGTGCTAGCGGGTCTGTGACAATGTATAAACCGCTGTGAATGACCAGTCTATTAAGACTTCTTCCTCATATCAGGCAGGTAAGGAGCACATTGGCAGAGATAGTGTTGGGACTTGCAGAAAGAGGGGATACCTTGGCGTGGTCTGCAATCTTACAATGCTTTGGCCAAATAATTTAAGCGAACCTCTCTTAAAAGATCAGACAAGATAAATATTTAATTATGATGTGCCATGTTGGAGTAGCATTGGGGCTCTCTGTCAGGGGCTCAGTCATGTTGCACTAACAAAGGGAAAGAGTTCAGCCCCATAGCACATTTCTATCTAGCTCTAGTGTTTACGGTATCTATGCTCAGTATGCTGGCAAAATCTCAATATCGTGCAACAGAAGACATTTATTGAAATCCTGTTTTCACTCTATGGGCCTCATGCAGAGAGCAGCGCTATTTCAAATCTCGCCATTTTGGGGGGAAATTCGTGCCGAAAATGGCGAGTTACGGAAAACGCGCCATTTTTTTTTTTCTTTTTCAAAATCTCGCCGCGCGGCTGGCGAGAACCTACATCTCGCCAGTTTTAAAAATATCCTAATTCAGAGAGCCGCGAACGGCATCTAGCGGCTGTTCGCGCCAAGAAAATGGCGCGATTTGCTACTATTTGCCTCGCCAAGAAAAGTTGGCAAGTAGATGGAGCTCGCCGCCTATAGGAAAGGGGAAAAAAAATGCGCGATTTTTTTTAACACATTTCTGCAGCGCGCATCTCTCCAATTCTAACTCGCCACACGCATTAATGCCAAACATTGCAGAATTCGCACATTTCTGCATATGGAGAATAAAACTCTCCAAAAAAGCTACTTTTTTTTAAACTCTCCAATTTTTAAATTCGCTGCTCTCTGCATGAGGCCCTAAATATGGATGTATCCGTGGCTGATACTTTATACCTCATACATATACCTTGCCCCCCTGCAGAAGCACTTACCAGAACGCCCTCCTACTGTCTCTGTACATTCTTCCTACCTACCAATTAGACTGTAAGCTCCTCGGAGCAGGGACTCCTTTTCCTAAATGTTACTTTTATGACTGAAGCACTTCTCCCCTTTATGTGTTATTTGTATTATTTGTTATTTATATGATTGTCACGTGTATTACGGCTGTGACGCGCTATGTACACTAATGGCGCTATGTAAATAAAGACATACATACATACATGTCACTGTTTCGAGCAGCATTGCCACAATTTGTAACACTTTCTTAAATCAGTGGTTATGTAAGTAGAACTTTACTGTCCACAGTGAGTGAGAGCTGCTGTTTCATGAAAAACGTCAATGTTCTCAATAAACATACAACCAAAAGTAAAACTTTGGTGCTCTCCCCCCCCCCCTCTCTCCCCCCCCCCCCCCTCTCTCTCCCCCCCCCCCTCTCTCTCCCCCCCCCCCCTCCTCTCTCCCCCCCCCCCCTCTCTCCCCCCCCCCTCTCTCTCCCCCCCCCTCTCTCTCCCCCCCCCCTCTCCCCCCCCCCCTCTCTCCCCCCCCCCCTCTCTCCCCCCCCCCCTCTCCCCTCTCTCCTCTCCCCCCCCTCCTCTCTCCCCCCCTCCTCTTCCCCCCCCTCCTCTTCCCCCCCTCCTCTTCCCCCCCTCCCTCTCTCCCCCTCTCTCCCTTCCTCTCCTTTAATCTTAAGTAGAAATTTACCTTTCCCTGCCTAAAGGGCATTGTTTTTACAGGCTCCTAATGGCAGCACAGAGGTTAAAGATTTTCAAAGCCTCCCCTCCCTTGCCTCACCTACCGCTGTAAAAGTGTGTGTTGATTGTGCTCAAATGCCACTGATAGGAGTAGCCTGATGCATCTAAAGAAATGAATAGAGCAAAAAATTATGTACAGTAACCCTGGGAAAGAGGGTTTTATTATAGGGTATCAGAGTAACGTATAGACGCAGCTGCTGGGTATTATGAGCGATAATTTAAATTTAGTGGGTGATGCTTTTAAAATATGAGGGTCAACACATGTGCAATGAAAGCGCTCCCATAGTGCGTTAAGAGGTACAAATGTGCTCAGTTGTCAACTATTTTAGTCCAGCGGCCTTCAGGGGTTATGTAGGGAGGACCCCAGCCGACCCTGATTGGTGAATAGCCAAGCAATATTCATTGTGTTTATATAGTCATATCGTGCATTCTCATGTTCATAAGTTCCTTGGGTATTCCAAACAGGAACATCTGTGCGATACGGCTATGTACATAAATATGTGTTTACTGCTGCTGTGGTTTCCTGCTCCTCCCCATGTATAGCTTAATGAAGCTCACAAAGTATTTGGGTGAATATCAGAAATAGCTGAGCAGGGTGAGTAGCATTGCAATCTTGTCTAGTCATTTCGTGTGTTTTCATGTTCGCACAGCACACCGGGATTAAGTGGTTCTATGAGAGTGTCTTATGGAAGAAAGCTCGCATGTGTAATTACTTGTGATCCTGCATACATTAAATATCTTTCCTTTGTAAGCAAAGAAGAACTTCATATCACAATCCCCGCCCTTTGTTGCATCATATAAAACACCATGCATGACGCTATCCAAATTGATTCCTCTTAGATGTTGTACGGGCACACACAAGAAATATTGCTCAAGACAGTGCTAGTAACCAACTTCAGTAATGTTGGAACTGCCCAGGAAGGTATGTAGAGTGGTTTACCACTGTGCTCTTTTTAGATTCATTTTTCCTTTACTAACACTTAGATTTTACTTCCCCTTTTTTTTCTAGGATGATGAGAATCTCAAGTATCTAACCAGCGAGGAGAAGAATGCTCTTCTGTTTTTTGAAGAAACACTGGATGCTTTTGAAGACGAGTTAGAGGAACCACCACTTTTCCATAATACAAGTTTTGGTTACTACTCTCCCAGATCAACAGAAGAAAGCCACTCGGAGACTGAAGACATAATTGACCTAGTAAAGCTTGGACGAAGTCAAGTAGAAGGGGACATGGCATTAGGTATGGATATTATTTTCAATGATCATAGTATGTGAATGTCAGTTTACTAAAGGTGCAGAGCAATAGATTTATCTACATTGTTGTGACTTGTTGATGCCCCTTAGGTTCTGAAGCTCAGAGCTACAATACATTTGAAAGGGTTTCATCATTCTTACAAGTTTGAAATTGTGTCTTGGTATATAGTAGAAACAAATGAGTTTTGCTTTAAAATCTGATTTAGGGCCACATATCTTGTACATGAAAATGTATTAGTCTAAAAACTTGTCGCTTTTGCAGTGAACAAAGGATTGTAACAAAGTAGTTTAAATTGCATATGAAAGTGAAGTGGCTAGATACTTTAGATTTGTATACCCATAGCTGCGTGAGCTTCTGCAACTGGAAAGCCATAACTTACATTTGGGCTTCTTTGTTTTTTGTTAGAACATACATTTGCACAGAAAAATACATTGGCATGTTCTGCTTAGCAAACTACTACCAAGCAGAAAAATACCAAAATAGGAACAAATATAAAATGATTGACAAGCAATAAGGCTCTATGGGCAATTTTGTTGCTTCAAAGGAAATCCATGACCGTTTCAGTTTAAGCCTTTGTACCAAAAGGTGGAATTGTTTAACTATATATCCATCCATTCACAAATGACGCTCATTTGTTGTGTTTGTAATGGGGAAATTATCCTGCCCCTGGGAATTACCCTTTTTTAAGATTAGCTCTGTTGTGAAGGCACTAGCCTCTCAACTGGCAGCACTTAGCTTGACCTCAAGTGCCAATTCCATGTGACATTGGGAAAGACACCATATATGCTTTATGCCTCAGGTGAATATACCAGTGTTTTTCAATCAGGGTTCCTAGGAACACATGGGTTCCCTGGGCATCCATAAAAGGTTTCCTTCAATTTTTTGGTCATTTGAAAATTGTATCGCATACAAAAGAATTTACAATGCATCTGATCTCAGACACGCTATTAGAGAGGGTTAGGGTTCCTTACAATGCATCTGATCTCAGACCCGCTATTAGAGACAGTTGGGGTTCCTTACAATGCATCTGATCTCAGACGCGCTATTAGAGACGGTTGGGGTTCCTTACAATGCATCTTATCTCAGACGTGCTATTAGAGAGGGTTGGGGTTCCTTACAATGCACCTGATCTCAGACGTGCTATTAGAGAGGGTTGGGGGTTCTTACAATGCCTCTGATATCAGAGTTGCTATTAGAGGGTTGGGGGTTCCTTAACCAAAAAAAGTTGGAAATCAGTGGGATATAATGATACACATGTAATTTATAGTACTAGATGCACAAGCAGGATTACTGTACATAAAATAATTATTTAGGGGTCATTAATTGAAGATGGCAAAAAATGCTAATAATTGTTATATTTTTCTACATAGATTCTGGTATCAGATGGCACACTTATGAGGGAAACCCTACGCGAAAGGAGACTGGAGTATCAGAGGCTGCCATCCCTACGAGTTTACCGTTGGTCCTCCCAGCAGTGACTTCACCAAAGGCCAATGAAAAGCTATCTCCTGAAATGCCAGCAGAGCACCGAAAATGTCTTGGTGGTGTCCCAACCCCTGTAGTAATTGCTCAAAAGATTTCAGAGAAAAATGCAGACAATGGAAGTCTTTCTCCTTTTTCACCAAAGGACGGGAAACCAGTTGAATCAAAAAAGAGTGTTGCAACTTCGCCTATCAGTGAAGACTACTTCAGATTCCCTGCCCCAGCCAGTGCAAAATTGAATAGGTTTCCAACCAACATAAATATTACACCGGTTGGAAAACAGTATAACAAAACCATTGCCAAGGCAGCTGTTCATGTACATGAGCGCAAGGCTCAGGTGCTGGCCAACCTTAATGGACCTACTTTGCTTGCTGATGAATTGGAAGGCCGAGATCATCAACAGCAAAGTCGTTATAGGAGCTCGTCCTTTCGAGATATGGCTACTGAGCAAACAAGGTATGAGGCACTAACCAAGCTTGGTTTGGTTAAAGAAACACAAGTTCAGGCTGAGGTACCAGCTCTCAGAGAAACCTCTCCTATCTCAAATGGTCACCACCCACCAAAGTTCTTTCCATCAGAATCTCCTAGGAAACTTTCAAATGGACATGAAAATATCAGCAATATCTTAAAAAGTGAACCCAGTCCTTTTGTTCCTCTGGGGAAAACTGTTGTTTTCAAAGGGGAAGCCTCTTCATCTCCAGAGAAGAACACACCTCACAGTTCCCCACAAAGCATTTATGAGCAGAAGCAGCCAAACGTTCATCATGAAGTCAAGAAGTCTTACTCCATGCCCAGACCTACTGGCTTTCGACCACAGGGGATTACAGTGAAATTTTCAGGACGTGACTCCACTGACGAAACAAAAAAAGATGCTCTTCGGAAACTGGGCCTACTGAAAATGTCAGGGTATTGAAACTGTGACACACAGGTTTCCACATGCAAAACAATTGACTTATGCCGGACCAGTTCAGCAGGATTCTTCTTGGTTCAGGTGTAAGAATATCAGGACAAGAAAGCCATGCTGTTGAATCAGTGAAGGACTCAAACTGGTATGACAGCTGCTACAGTATGTTTAGCCTATTCAGAGTTTATATGAACTACAATGCACTTGCAATAGTACAATATGATCAGAACCAAACCTTTTCCTTTAAACTAAACATGTTGCACGGAGTATAGATTCCTAGCTTCACAAACTCATTCTCTAAAGATAAAATATAATGTAGCCAACAAAACAGGCCTGCCATGTTTAATGTGGGCAGTAGAGGTCTTTATACACCATGTCGTTTCCTCGGTGGGATTGATAGGGAACGATGGATTCAGCCGCAGTGAACATCAGTGGAATTTAAAGTGAAAAATATACTTTTGCGCTTTAGAGAAGTGGAAGTGTATAATCATGATCCATGTTGCCTTAAATTGCAGCATGGCCATTTTCTGGAGTGTAGGCCAAGGAAGCCATGGACATCAACTGCAAATGTAATGTTGTGCGTTGGATTAACGGCCTGTATGATTTTATTCTGCTCTTAGTAATCGTAAGAACAAAAATTGGATTTAGTTTGTGATTTATATTTTGGCTGGGTGAATTTAAAATTAATTGAAGCTTTCTTTCAAAGGATATATATATATATATATATATATATATATATATATATATATATATATATATATATATATATATATATATACATACATACTGTACATATATTATATATATATATATATATATATATATATATATATATATATCAATAATAAATCTATCAATATGTGTATATATACTGTATATATATATATATATATATATATATATATATATATAATATATATATATATGTGTGTGTATGCATATGTATATGTGTATATATATTATACATCTACACACGCACGTTTTATTTTATATTTATTGTACAGCTAGAAGTCTTGCGCTAATTTGAATAAACGCCTATTCAATGCTACAGGGGTTATCAGTGCCATGCTGATCCCTCTGCCACTAAATGAGTGAAAGCCCTGATTTTCCATACGGGTACCTCAGCCCCCGCCAAATGTGCCGCTCAAATTGTTCAGGAAAAAAACATGAGGAATGCAATGGGATCAAATTATTACAGAAACATATCTTCTTTTAAGATAAAAAAGCAATGTATTTTTTACTAGAAAATGAGTGGCACGAAAGCAGCAAGAGTGCCACGTATACAGTATGAAAATCAGATCATGTCCACACCGCCGGCCCCATGGGTAACGAGCAAAGTGTAACCGTATGAACAAGTAAACTCATGTAAATAACATGTATCCATGTAATGTACATGTATGTACAGAAGAGTCCTCCGGCCTTTACACCCTCCTACTCAGCAACAAGATCCCCTCACATTAATGATGATAATAACCATTTAATGTACCAGGGCTTTTTGTAACTCCAGAAGTTATACTGTGATTTTTAAAACGCGAATGTGATTCATATGTATATATAAAATATTATTTGTAAGTATATATTTGTCCAATTTTTTATTATTTTTTTGCTAGTCATTGATTCATTTTTTGCAGCTGAAATTATGTGGGGAAACTGTTTTAAAATGTGTGTTGCATTGAGACTTTATACATTAGGTTACCTTAATGATCATTCATTATGGAACAGCTCCCACCCCTCTCCCTGACCCCCCAACCCCCTCAATGTGTCGTGCAGGAGAATTTAATTTAAATGTTTGCCACTACTTTTCAGATGTGTTTGATTTTGCAGATTTTAATTTGCACTGCATTTATTTTCTGTTGAAGAAGACTGTTTAAATGGTGCATGAAGGATTTAGGCAATTTAATGGGTGCAATGCAATAATGTTCATTGATGCTGTATTAATACATTCGTATATTCTTGCCATCTCATTCTCCACCTTCTATTGTAAATTACCTGTTATGTTTCAACAGGTTAGTTCTTTGATCACACATCATTTACACAAACCTTCCCTTTAAAGAAAGCATCTAGGATTAAAGGTGTTAGTGCTTAACCCCTGCTGTGCTGCAGAAGCCAGGTTCAAATTGTAATACAGATATCTTCAGCACTGTGTGGCTTTGCTGCCAGACAGGGCTACAATGTATTATGTTACCGGCCCGTATGGCAGCAAGGCAGTTAAAGTTATGTAGTCTGTTGTCTTCTTACCTACAACCCGATTCCAATTCATTTTTGTAAATTAACTGTGATTATTGGAGCGTTGATGTAAAACCTACACAGAGCAAGCTCATGTCGTGCTGAGAACAGTGGCGTGGGAATAACTCAAACCCGCGTGTATCCTGATCTACGCAACAGATACAACTCCTATCAAGCAGAAGCATTTGGAACCATGTAGGTTGTAAACACACGTGCAGGAAGCCAGATGCTGAATGAAGGGGGTTACAATTCCAAATAATGGCAGTGTACACCAGGACTCCCCAAGACAGTCCTTCAAAGCACCAACAGGTTGTACAGATATCTCCAAACTACCTACAGCACCTCTAACTATCACTAAAACATCTTGCTTTGGTATAAATTGCCCCGAAAACCTGGCATATTCACTGCTCTTGAGGCCTGTACATTTATACACTTGGAATCTTAAGGGTTCTCTAATCTAGACACAGTGTGTGTTGCTCCACTTACTGTGTAGCCTATGTTTGTGAAAACTGTGGCGACCAAGTAGCCAAGCAGTAGTCTGTAAAATTCAGTTACATCATTTATGCAGCTGTCTTGTTCCCAATGTATAACTATTTTTCCTATTTTCACAAATTGTCAAAGAACGATGAATGAATTAATATTTGATATGTGTGCTTGGCTGTTAGGAAATATATGGGAGTTCCTGATTTGCCATTTTTAGGCATCCTTGGTACATTGTTTTTCTGGGCTTCCAAACTGGTTCTAGAAAGTAAGATTACACATTTTTTTTGTTTCAATCTTTTTTATTTGAAAGGTACACAGTACAAATGACGTAGCACAGTTTAACAGTTTTTTTATTTTTTTTATTTTTTACTTCTAACGCTTTTGGCATCTTTCTTTAGTTGTGCTATTTCGACGGTAGTTGTTAATCCCCTGCGTGGGGAGTTGCTTGGGAAACCTTTTGAGTTTTATTTGTAAGTTGAGACCTATTGGATAGGTACAGAATCAAGAGTCAGGAGGAAGGAAGAGGTGGGGGAGGGGGAAGAGAGAGGGGGGAGGGGCTTTGGGGAGGGTTTACCCGAGTATGAGGGGGCTGACCAGGTTGCCTTAGTTCTAGGGTCAACATCTTACTCTACTCCCTTCGGGATCTTCCATTTACCTTCTTTCTTTTCGTCCCAGTCTACTCAGAGGACCATAGCTCCCATACCCTATTCCATCTGCTAAGATTACACATTTTTTTTTAAGTATCAAGAAAATCTGCTTTGTGGAGAGCATCAGATTTCTGCATAAAAGAGCTGACTAGTTGTTGGTAACCAGTATCCTGCAATATTTTCATATAAGCCTCGTACAAAGAAGAATGAACGCCCTTTCCTGCCAGAAGAGCTTCACAATGCATTGTTGGTAGTAGGGGTTGATTTCTCATATTTGATTGGCTAAGCTTTAGCTTTGATGTTGGCACCTTGGGCAGACTGATGCCCCTATGCTGTGAAGTCACTTCCCCATTCTTAAAAAGAGTTTAGCTTCAATAAACGACTGGGGACTACAATCTTGTCCAGCACAGGGAAGACCGCTAATGGGAGACATACAGTGCTGCTTTGCGACACACACCTGTTCTATTTCGACATGGGGACAAAGAGTGAAAAATGGAACATCGGATGGAGAGACTCGGAGTTCTGTAGTCAACAGTCTTAACAATACTTCTGCCTAACTATAAGCCATATTCTATATGTATCTATATTAGTTGCTGTTACAATAACCATATTTATGTTTCTATTAATAAATTAACACCTTTGTGTTGTATGTGTAACTGTGTGTATCCGCTTACCAGTCGGGTTTCATGAGCGTTGTTTTGATGATTAATGACCATCTGCAAAGTAATTAATAACTTTTAACCATTTACACGTAAAGTTGGAGAGTTAAAAATGCAGTAATTCTTTAAAAAAAATAAAAATAAAAAAAACATCATGCAGAAGAAGGGGAATTTCAGATAAATGCGGGGCTAAGTTAAAAAAGGGTGTTGCTTCTCTGCTGTGCTTGAGAAGCATGAAATTCATCACACGGAAATACATTGTAGGCCCCTCTATTGTCAAACAAGTTCAGTAGCTCTGACTTTCTTGCTGTTTAAAGCGGAAATCCATGCCAGCGATTCCTTTTGGCGAAGTTATTTATATATGTAGCCAGGTCACCTGATGGCCACTATTCTGCCCTTGGGCTGGCAGTAAACCCTGGTACAATCAGGTTGCCAGTAGTTGGTATGGGGTTTTCCCCCTCATCTTTGGTACTGCACTTGAGTGACAGCAGAGGGTGGTACATCCAGTTGTAGCTGGGACAATGGGGTGCCCACCTCCTGGCTGTACTTAAGGGCAGGATCGCCCCTAAAGTTATTAGTGTCCTTCCCCCACTTGAGGAAGGCAGGTCACACAACTGGGTGCCTGAGATTGGGGCCTTTCCATGTGCTCTTCCCTTCGGGGGAGAGTGTGGACCAATACCTCTGCCTCTGCTGGGGAGGTGGGGAAGAGCTAGGACGGCTGCGGGTGCCCTTGGCCTGTAGTGACGGTCCAGGGACCATCGTTCAGTGAGAGCTGAGAGTACTGCATCTTGCAGAAGCCTGCCATGTAACTGTGCTGTACAGAGTGAATACACTGTTCCTGTTATATACCTCCTGCCTGGTGCGTGACCTTACTGGGGGGAGAGGTAATAAGTTCTACCGTGGGAGATCACCTTCAGCTCCTGGAGCCTACGGCAGATGGAGGCGCTGCACTGCTAAAGTGATATGTGAGGTATGAACCCCAGAAGCCTGATCCTGTGTCCCCACTATCATCGGCGGACGACTCCGCCCTCCTGTTACCAGCATGTATATGCACCATACACCGTAGTAATGGACAAATCTCCCACCGGGTGGGGGAAACACCGTTACATATACATATATATATATACATACAGAAAAGAGAAGAAAAAGCGCCGATCCTTGTGTGATACTGTTTTAAAAGATTTAATAAACTTTGGACATAACAATTTAAAACTCACAAACATCCGAGTATTATGTGCATTGTCTGAGTACAACTCATGCTCCAAACGGCTTCATTCAGCATCTGCTCCGCTCGCACCGCTGTGGGATGTCCTCCCTCCTCCTCGCTCATGGTGCTGCACTGTAAAGTGTCCTCCGGCCACCCACAGTCGTATATGAGAGTTCCTCTAATTAGGGGTTCCTAGGGGCTCTAGGCGGACTGCAGCTCTTCACTCCGGCGTTTTGTGAAATGGCACTCAACTGCTCACAACAAGAACACGTGACCCAACGCGTTTCATCAGTCTAACGCTGATGAAAAATCCATCAGGTAAAATCTATCCCCTGATAAAATCAGCGTTAGACGACTGATGAAGCGCGTAGGGTCACGTGTTCTTCCCCCTGAAGAACTGCATCCTCAGACAGGAGTATATAAAAGCAGTAACTTGATCTTTATTTGCAGCACAGAATCTATTACAGCATTACTACCACACCAGATCTTTCTCTTCTCATCCCTGGTTTCGACCCCAAGAGCTTGAGGACCCAAAGGTCTATCCCTGTCTCCCACACTCCCTGGCGGAGCATGGGTTAGCTGCTCCCACTCGTCTGTAGGAGGGGATAGAACTTACCACCCCCTCCCAGGAGGAGACAGGGTAGAACACAACAGTCCCACTCCCTTAGGAGGGAGATGGAAGAACCCCAGTCCCACTCCCTTAGGAAGGGGAGGGACTACATTTGGCTGCTGTTCCTTTTTGTTACCAGGGGAGGGGCCCCAGGTCTCAGCCCCGTATGGGCAGTACCTAAGCCTTAGGCCACTCCCCCCTGTAACTCAAGGGAGCTACTTACTGCAACAGGGCGTAGATTTAACCCTAACACTGCCTGCACTGGTACCAGGACTTACGTGTTAGGCAGAGGATTAGTAGCCCAGGGGGTACCTGGCTACACTAGCATTTTGGGTTACACCCAAATAGCAGTTTCTCAACATGCAGTGCAAATAGGCAGAAAATCCATATTGGTCATAACATGCATTCGTCCGATGAGTTGAATATATCATCCGCCTCCAAAATGTATCAATGCAGAGAAAAGTGTGTTAGCCACACGGCTCTGTTTTCAAGGAGCAGAGCTATGGCATATGTGAGAACAGTTTCTTACATCTAATGCAGCATTTTAAACTTATGCCACTTCAGATATGGAGGATTTTTTGGGGGGAGGGGGGAAATCAATGTCAAAAAGAATGGTGCACAGGGACGCAGAGTGTGATATATAACATTATAATCCGTGCTCCATGTAACGCGGGTGGGCAACTCCCTGCTTCAGCACAGGTGGTTCAGACTGAACCACCTGTGCTAAAGCAGGGATATCCCGAAAACCTGACCTGTTGGTGGTCCTTGAGGACTGGAGTTGCCCACCCCTGATGTTACTCCTCTCCAACTCCTCCTACTGATACTCTCAAAGTCGCAAAGCGGGGCCCCAGTTCTGCTCCAAAATGTGCCTTGATTCAGAGACCGCTGTAGAATTATAGACATCCAATAAAATAAATGTTTTTCTTTAACACCCAGGACAACTTGAAAGCCACACTGTCTGCTGTTCTCCTCGCCCTGTGCTCTCTCCAATCTGGGAAATGGTTTTATAGTTATTCAAACGTTTATTTTGTACTCACATTTAGGCTGTAGTCTGATAGGTGCCTTCTCCACGGAGAGAAATGTAAATAGGAACAAAACACTGTTAAAGATTTTTATGCCCGTCATATGACCAGTTTATGAGAGGAAATACGTCCCTTAATGGATCAACAGATCAACAGTAGTGAAGAAATATGAGTAAAGGTTCATTTGTCATGACGTTGACTTTTGCTACTGGTAAAAGTTGATCGCTATCAAAACAACATTTTTTTTAAAGTTTCCTCAAGACTGCCTGCTGATTCCCCCCCCCCCTCAACAATAGTGAGATCAGTGATTACAAATATTATTTTCTGTTAGTGAGTTTTCTTTTCTTTTTTTAGCTCTCTCCCTGTGAAAAAGAGGTTTTGGAATCAAATATTATAGAACATTGATTTTCTGCCTATTAGGAACTGGAAAACCCCTTCTACATTTTGAGCCATATTTGCTGTGTGGTGTTAAGCCATAAGACACTTACTGTAAGTGCGCTGCAGCACCATTTAGTAAACATAGCCCGCCTGACTCCTTGGAACCCTGCCGGCCTGTTAAATGTACCAGAATCGGATTCCTGTAGTGCAGCAGTGGTATTGATAAAGATCCCGATCAGGATCGAAACATTGAGCTGTGCTAAATAATAATAATCCACTTTTTGCTGCAAGTCCAGGGAATGCTGTACTGTTCTTGCTTTTATACCAATACCCTTTCAGGGCACTAGGCAACTGTATGCCAAGCCGCGTGAGGGCTAGAGTATGCAACCCTCTGTAGTTAGAGTAGCCAGGTGTCCAGTATTGAACCGGACTGTCCTGTATTTGGACACTTTGTCCAGTAAAACAGGAGAGGTAATGCTGGACATGTATGTGTATAGCATGTACACGTTTGCATCCTGCAATAATACCACAATGTTCCTCGTACACGTATGCAAAGGTATCAACTTTGTCTCGTGGAAAATGAAGTACAACCTGTTTACATTTGACTTTGGCATATATATATATATATATATATATATATATATATATATATATATATATATATATATATATATATATATAGTGTTCAACAAATCCAGTCAACTACAGGCCCGTGGCGACTGGATTTGACCCCGTGGCGACCTCCTCATGGCCGCCCAAGCAGGGCGGGATTGGGGGCGGGACTAGGTGGCGAGTAGATTTTTTGGTTCGGCGAGTAGATTTTTGGGTGATTGTTCAACCACTATATATATATATATATACAGTATATATATATATATATATATATATATATATATATATATATATATATATATATATATACATACTGTACCTTCTGTTTCTGTACATTACATTTGTAGCATTTACAGTAAGTTTTTTCCCATGTTACCTGTAAAAAAATTAAAATAAATGTTTTTACTTTTGCACAGATTGCAGTGTGTTTTTTTTTGTTTTGTTATCATTTTATTTATGGACAAATGGGGCAGTCACAGCAACTCCCATTCTATGCGGTGTATTGTGTATGCCAATTAAATGTAAAAAAAAAAAAAAAGGGAAGAAATATGTATTTGATTATTTTATGCACCCTTTAGGGATGCCTGGGGAACCCTGGGGAAGAAGATACACAGGACTTACTAAATGCAGTTCTCTTCTCTCTCTTCTCTCTCTTCTCTCTCTTCTCTCTCTTCTCTCTCTTCTCTCTCTTCTCTCTCTTCTCTCTCTTCTCTCTCTTCTCTCTCTTCTCTCTCTTCTCTCTCTTCTCTCTCTTCTCTCTCTTCTCTCTCCCTCCCCTTTGATGTATTGGTTCCCACAAGACACGTTCGTTGCAGCCCTTTCCCAGCCTCATAATGTGCTAGGCTTTGCATAATAAATAACATACCAAGGTAATGGTTACAAAACATAAAGCTGAGGCCCGGGCTGTGAATACAGAAGGTACATTCATTATTGGGAGTATTAGTGGCTGTTTCCGTTTCAGGAGATAAGTACTGTACATGAATGAACACATGTTGAGATTGGGCCAGAAAGCATTTGTAGAACAGGTAAAGTAACATATATCTGTCAGCCTGTCCTGTCTGCCAAGAGTTGTGATCGACAGAAACTAAGGATGGATTATCTTTCTTTTCTTAGGTCTTTAGTCAACTAGAGTTAACTGCAAACAATACGGGACTGTGCACTGAGCACCAAGACTGCTTCTTAAATATACGCTAAAAGAAGCCAATTAGAAAAGGGTCCTCAACCCCAGATCTCAAGACCCCCCTAACAGGCCAGGTTTTAAGGATGTCACAGCTTCAGCACAGGTGGTTTAATCAGTGACTGAGCCACTGATTGAGCCACCTGTGCTGAAGCAGGGATGGATTGAGCCACTTGTGCTGAAGCAGGGATATCCTGAAAACCTGGCCTGTTGGGGGGGGTGGCTTGATGACTAGAGTTACGCCCCCCTGATTTAGAACATGTATTCCACTGCATCAGTGTTTCTATGGAGCATTACAAAAGTTGTAGGAGTTACTGGCCTATTTAATAGTGGGAGGTGTGAATTTGTATTTATTTTATTTTGCTGAAATTCTGCACCAATAAAAGTAGCCGCACCCTCGATGCATTCAGTGCTATGTTAACCATGATAGAGCCTTGTTCATAAAAGGACATTTCTTCAGTCAAGCAACGTTATTTAAACCCTCTGCTTATTACAGATCTCTACATTTAAAAGCGGACATAACAAGTACCTGCCCTGTAAAGTACGCGCCATTATTTATTTATTTTAATCATACTTTAATTATTGTTATTGTTCATATAAGAAATGAAGATGGGAAAGGTTAAAACTAATAGGGCCAGCATGAAGCTGATTATCTCGGGCGTGATCTCCACTCTACTTGGTCAACATGGAAAAATCAAAGAAATGTTTGGAGCTTCCAAGAAATGCGGTGGTGTGTTTTGTTTCTCTAAGACAATGTTTGTCAACCAGAGTTCCTAGGAACCGTTGGGTTCCCCAGGCGTCCCTAAAGGGTTCCCTATAATTTTCTGATCATTTAAAATGTGTATAAAATACAGATGAATTTACAATGCATCTGATCTCAGACACGTTAATAGAGAGGGTTGGGGTTCCTTACAATGCATCTGATCTCAGACACGTTATTAAAGAGGGTTGGTGTTCCCTACAATGAATCTGATCTCAGACGCGCTATTAGAGAGGGTCGGGGTTCCTTACAATGCATCTGATCTCCGACGCGCTATTAGAGAGGGTTGGGGTTCCTTACAATGCATCTTATCTCAGACACACTATTAGAGAGGGTTGGGGTTTCCTTACAATGCATCTTATCTCAGACGTGTTATTAGAGAGGGTTGGGGTTCCTTACAATGCATCTGATCTCTGACGCGTTATTAGAGAGGGTTGGGGGTTCCTCAGAATTTCACTTAGGGTTATTTAACCAAAAAAATGTTGGAAGTGATACTTGTATACATGAATCTTTCGTGGTTTTAGCTGCACCCAGAGATGTAGTAGAAATGAGACATGTAGTGGCATATTCTATAAGCCTTCATAAAAAAAAAATATTGATGGGCCGGTTACGCAGCCAGTTTTTTTAGCGTTGCAATCACGGTATTCAGAAAGCCTCGAGTACCTGCGATAGCAAAATGCCTAAAACTGGCGAGAAGCCGGCGACGTGATGTTCGCCTCTCTCAAAAGGGTTTACCCGGCAACCTGCAGCGATCTGGCCGGCGCATATCTCGCCAGCGATCACAAGATTTTAATATACATTTTAATACTAGTGTAGATGAGCAGGGGGTCGCAGGAGCAGAACCGGGTTGATTTCATAAATTTTCATTGATAAATACAATTTAAAAAAAACTGAAAAAAGATCTTACCTTCAGAAGTCTTCACCCTCCGAATCCCGGCGTATCTGCAAGCTCTCGACCCGCAATCCAACTCCATCCACCTTGAAGATCAGCATCAGGTAAAAAAAAATCTTTCTTTAATCTTCTTTCACCTTCTCCTTTTTTCTTCTGTGATTCTTTTGTTCTATCTTCTTCTTTCAATCCAACCCCGTGGTAATTCCAAATGGATGTTGCCTCGTCAAGATCTTCCACTAAAATGAGACGTACAAGCCTTATATATGGCCTGTGACATCACATTTTAGGGTCAGATGGTACAGCTTCAATCCGATTGGACGCTGTATCATGTGCCCACCGCTTTTATTTATTTTTAAGGATGTTATGTCATCTCCAAGGGAGGTATGTCACATCCTTAAAACCACATGTCTCATATCACATGGTATAACAGCCAATGGGATTGAAGACAATCCCATTGGTTCCTGTACCATGTGATATGTCACATTAGTTAAAAAGGATGTGACATCACTTGATACAGTTACCAATGGTATTGTCTTCAATCCCATTGGCTGTAATACCATGTGACATGAGACGTGGTTTTAGGGATGTTACTAACCTCCCTTGGAGATGACGTCACATCCTTAAAAAAAAATAAAAGAGGCGGGCACATGATACAGCGTCCAATTGGGTTTGAGCTGTGCCATCTGACCCTAAAATGTGACGCCACAGGCCATATATAAGGCCTGTACGTCTCATTTTAGCATAAGATCTCGACGAGGCAAATACAGTGACAGGAAATGCATTTTTTGGCAAATGCTTGTTTTCAATTGTTATTTTTTTTTTTTCTGTTTAGTGTTTGGATTAAATTGTTTGGAATTTGGATGGCTTGTTTTTAGTACCGGTACCTTTTAGGGTTGGTTAGCGGTTTAAATTAATTAATAGTTTTGTTGTCTAGTGGTTTTATGTATTAAATTGATCTGTTGGCTAGTTGTTTTATTTAATTAATTTGTTGGCTAGTGCTTTTATTTATTTAATTGATTTGTTGGTTAGTGGTTTTATTTATTTAATTGGTTGGATAGGTTTTTTTTTTTAATTATATTCTTATGTTTTGGAAAAACATAATTTTAATTATTTTGCTGTTTTGGTGATAGATATTTTTTATTGATGTGTACTATTAGACTTTTATTTTTCATTTTTATTGTTGGGGTGTTTAGGTGCTTGTGTATTTCTTTTATGATTGTTATTTTTGGCATTAATGATTTTTATTAGGTTGACCATTAAGTGATATAGTGGCTTATCATGCCCATATTATATGGGTATGATGAACCACTGTGCCAATCAATGGGTAGAGGGTGGGTATGGTGCGGCCGGGGTGAGTGGTTAGGCCTCCAGGGTAGGTAGCAGGGTAGGGCGGTTTAACCCCTTAATTACTATAGCGGTTATTAATCGCTAAGGTGATTAAGGGGTTAGTGGCCATTAGATTGTATTTTTTCATGTATTCTTGCAGGCAACAGAGGAAATAGAACAAAGAAGTCCAGAGCAACATCCAATGTGACAAAAATACACAGTGAAATACCTATATATCTCTTGAAAAAAAGGGTTATTTAGTTAACCCTTTGGCAAAAGCGTACAAGCCTGCGAGACACTTTCAAGGCATGAGCATAATATTGCAGGTCCTAAACGCTAACTGATTAAAATCCTTATTTACCTCTATAATTAGAGGAAGGATGGTCCTGGCATTGAACCTGTCACAACCAGCTGCATGAAAAGAAAACCTGCTTCCTTGGACAGTAGGGAGGGGTGAGCTTTAAACCCTGGGTGGGAGGAGCCATTAACCTCCAAAACAGCTGAGACCAGCTGGACAAAGTAAACAAACACACAGATACCCAGCAAGCTCTCAGAACTCCCCCCCCCCCATATTACCACAACATATATATATATATATATATCTATATATCTATATATATATATATATATATATATATATATTTCTTGGCAGTAGAGGAGGTGGGTAGTAGGTTAACTCCACCTGCAACCCCCCGCAGGGCCTAAACAATCACCATGATACAAATACCACATTCACCCACACACGCTACTCACAATAAACATGGCAATGGTGGTTAACCCCTTCATTGCCTTAGAGGTTAGCCGCTAAGGTAATGAAGTTGCCTGTAAATGCATTTTTATTGCATAGGATTCATGCCGGGGGTCTCCGGTGTTGATATTAATGGGTGTCAGCTCCAGAGACTCCCGGCATCAATCCGATGCAGGAAAAATGCATTTTTTATTCTAAGTCCTCTCTCGCCGCCTTCTCAGCAGCTTATCACTAACCTCACGCCAACTTTTCCTGACGTGAGGATTTTTGGAGGAACTCGCCATTCTAGAGCCGTGATTAGCCTCGATAATCTAATCGAGGCTACTAGAATTGCACGAGTTTCAGAACCTTCCGATAAGCAAAAAGTTGGCTATTCATACCTTTACCGCCCACTTATCGAGGCTTACTGAATAGCAGTAGGCATTTTGGCCAAAAAGGCCGCGATAAGGGGCTTATCGAAGCTTATAGAATAGGCCCTTTAGACTGTAAGCTCCTCAGGGGAGGGATGCATTCTGCCTGTATTGTTCTAGTAATCAGTTTAAAAAGAAAAAAATTGGAAGAAGTGCCGATTACAATCTGGCCTGAGGATTCAGGAATAAAGCATCAGACACACTTTGCAGGATACTTTCCATAGGTAATACCAACGAATCACTTTGAATATTATTTGAATAGAGATTTTACTAGGACTGGCAACTTAACCCCTTCAGTGCCCTATACAGTAGACACAGCGTATGTCATCAAGAATAGCTCCCTGGGGCCATGCGTCTTTGTTCACTTTCCAGGGGATGTTCAAGATCAGAGATCTGACTGCGAACCCAATGGAAGGTCTTCCCTTCCGATGACATCAATGGAAGCGGAATTCTCAGGAGAACCATCACAGGATGGGGACTGCCACGGAGGGAGCAGGTCCTTCCGCTTCTGGAGGGCATGAGAAATGTACATTTACTCCTCCATTACTGAAGAGACTAAGGCACAGAAGCGGCCAATTGGACCATTTCCCCCTGAAATTCCCCTTTTGAAGTCCATGGGGAAATTTGTCCGAAAAACCACCCAATCTGCCACTTCAGTTGATATAGAATAAGCCCTCAAAGCTCAATGCACAGTCTCTGCTCAAGCAGCCCTGAGCTGCAAAATGGGGCAGAATGTGTGGAGAGATTTTAAAATGTGTCTTAAAACTGCAGTTCAAGCAATATCCTACATGTTTGGGTTTTTTTTTAAATAAATCAGCTTTCTACTATGAGAAAATACTTGTAGCATTTAAGAAAAAAAAATTAAGACATTTTTAATGTATTATAATGTAACAAGCATTTTTTGTTCTTATAGCAACCATTTACAAAGTCACACCCCTTTCTCTTCTGAAACAGGCTCTGGCACACCCCTTTTTGAGCCCTGCTTTCTCTCTATCTGTGAACCAATTGTATCTAGTGTCTGCTAGTCACATGATTTTTCCCCACAGAACTTTGCATCTTGGGTTCCTTTCTGCTGCACTGTAAGCCATTTAGTGAACCCCGAAGCCAAATCATCGCTGATTGATCACAGGAGAACGGATTGATCGGCAACTTAGCTAATCACTTGTCAGTTTGTAGATTGTATTGATGCATATACTGTATTGAATGTAATTTTTTTTCTTCAAACGTCATCTTGAACTGCTACTTTAACATTTCATAGATTTGTAATGTGCTTAAACAAGTGAGCCCCCCGCATTTTATGAAGCACGCCTCATATTTAGGAAACGTTAAGAATGCCGCAGTTTTCACCTCCAGCCTCTCTAAATACAGTACTGTGTTCATTCTCATGCAGCAATAAGGGCCCACGCCAGGATTCACTATTGATGCCGGGTATCGCACCGTCCCATGGCAGTTAACGGTGGATCTGGGTGCGATACCCCTCGTAAGCACCTGCTGATGTTAACACACCCTGATCTCGCTGGAGAAATTGCCTCTTGGCTTGCGTCTAGTGGGAGGAAACCAAGAAAACATATTTTTTTGGCAGCTTGTAAATGTCACTCAGCATAAAAACAAAAACAAGGTCCTTCTAAGTAAACACGCCACTAACGTGTGAGCCGGCCGGAGCAGGTTCTACCGCACGAGGCTGGAAAGCATGCGATAAAACTGTATTCTGCAGTGTGTTTTATGTGATTCATAAATCAGATTATGTTAGGAACAGCAAAGAAAACAGTAAACATCCACCAAGACTCCCTTTTTAAAGCAGAACTGGAAGGAATAATGTAACCGCAGCAGCAACACCCTTTAGAGATAAGAGGATTAGAGGAAGGGGGGGGGGGAAGGTCGTTTGAAATGAATTTGCTGTATTAATTTCCACTAACTCTGCTGGGAGGCTGTTCCATGGAACTACCACTCCCTCAACAAAGATGTTTAACACGTTTCCTCTTGTCTACGAATTGTTAGCACGGTGCTGTCTCCTTTCTGCCCCAGCGTTTCTACTGCTCTTTCATGATTACAGTTTGTCACCTATCTGGGAAACGCCCTTTCCATCAAAGTTCTCTCCCCATTTGAAACCCTATCTTTTTACTGGGGTAATTTAAAATACAAAAACACCAATAACTACACCATCATTTTAACAATTGTACATTTTTTTTGCGCAGCACTGGGATATCTAATGCACACATGTATACCTCCTTAGTGTATATGTTAAATATGATCATGTTAAATTGTAAGCCTTAGTGAGCCTTCTGGAGGTATTGTCTTTTTACTTATGCTCCCTGCATTTTAAATTCAACGTACAGTACCGTGATTATATTTATTTGTAATACAAAGCTACATGGCATTTATCAATAAATAAATGATAATGGGAATAATAGAAGAAATGGCTGTTTGTTTATTAAAATGGGTGTAATAAGTAACCACAAGTAACCTGTTAGGCAGGTGGCACCGTGTGCTCTGGAAGTTCAAGTTCAGAGGAATTCCAACGATTCGAGTTGCCATGGCAGAGGAATCAGGAATCTGTTGGAAAACTAATGGCCATGTGTTGTAGGCTGGAGGAGCAGGCTCAGTGGAGCACAGGTCAGTCACTGTTGTTGTCTTTGTTACTGTGCTCCTAATACATGTAACGCAGAATTACTTTTGCAAAGGTGGGTCCCCCATCTGTCTGCTGGGTTGAGAGAAACAAATATATGGCACAGGCATGAGAAACGCAAGAGTAGAGTAAGGAAGGAATCTGCAGGTTGATCAGGTGTTGGGGCGGTCCTCCTGAATAATGTCCTCCTGCCTGTAATGTTTGATGTATGTATGTATATCTTTATTTATCTAGCACCCACAGGTGTAACCCTTTACCAGAGAGACAATGCAGGACATTATAATACAATAAGTGCAACAAGATCAGACAACAGGAAAGGGAATCGTTGGTCAAGGATGGGTGCGATTTCCTTAACACAGTGTGTCCAACTGGGAGGCACTGGTCTCCATAGCAGGTCGCAGGGTGACAAGTGATATACACTGGGAGATACAGACAGAGTAAAAAGAAAGGAATTCATACTGTTACAGATAGACAGAGAGAGAGAGGAGGGGGAGAGAGTGAAAGATACAATACAGGTAGTCCTCGCTATCCAACGTTTCACTTTACAACGAATGGCATATCCAACACTTTACAATGCAACGCTAAGGGCCATTTTTCGACGCCTGAATGCGTTATCCAACGCTCACCGCCACTGATTAACATGGGGCTCACTTTACAGCGGTTTCACTATCCAACGCTACTTCCAGAGCGGA
Source organism: Ascaphus truei (assembly GCF_040206685.1). NCBI lineage: Eukaryota > Metazoa > Chordata > Amphibia > Anura > Ascaphidae > Ascaphus > Ascaphus truei. The sequence continues at coordinate 23,602,476 of NC_134487.1, forward strand.
TTCCGTTGGATAACTGAGGACGGCCCGTAGTGATTTTCCGGCATCAATAACCCAAGTCATAGAATCCTATGTGGAATGCTTATTCTCTGGGTGAACCAAAACAGGGGGAACCTAAATGCAAAACAAATGCTTTAGGGGAGGACTACTTCCTTAACCCCTTCAAAGCTGAAAGTCTGCACAGAAATGCCTCACTATATATACACTGTAGGTCCCTCCTGCATGAAAGGCATTTTGAGAAAAAAAAGCCAGAATACGCACGACCCCATAATACGCAGAGAACTCTCTTTTTAGGTTTTTACTTATTCACAGAAATCTTTTGATACCGTATAAGCATTAGACATCCTGCAAACCTTTCCTAGGAGATTAAAATGCAGCACATTTTTACTATCACAAACCATCACCAACCCCCTCCCTCTATACAGGCTTCTCTACAAGAACTACAAGTAAATAACTCATTACAAATGTTTGTTGAAATGAAGAATCAAACTAAATACTTTTTTTTTTTAAAGTCCACTGTTAATAATATCAGCCTCCTGGCTGTACGTAACCCTTTGCGGTCCAATTAATTTACATTAAGCGCACACACACTGCGCGCGCACGCACACACACTGCGCGCGCACGCACACACACTGCGCGCGCACGCACACACACTGCGCGCACACACACACTGCGCGCGCACGCGCACACACTGAGCGCACACACACACTGCGCGCGCACGCACACACACTGCGCGCACACACACACTGCGCGCGCACGCGCACACACTGAGCGCGCACGCGCACACACTGCGCGCGCAACGCGCACACACTGTGCGCACACACACACTGCGCGCGCACGCACACACACTACGCACACACACTACGCACACACACACACTGCACGCGTGCACACATTGCGCGCGCACATACACACACTTTTTTTTGCACACACACTGCGTGTGCACACACACTGTGCACGCACACACTTTTTTGCACACACACTACACACTGCGTGCGCACGCGCACACACACACACACTGCACGCGTGCACACACTGCGCGTGCACATACACACTGCACGTGCGCACACACACTTTTTTTGCACACACACTGCGCGCACACACACACACACTGCGCGCACACACACTGCGCGCGCACGCGCACACTGCACGCGCACACTGCGCGCACACACACACTGCGCGCACACGCACACACACTGCGCACACGCGCACACACTGCACGCGAGCACACACTGCACGCACACACTTTTTTTCACACACTGCACATACACTATACACTGCGCACACACACACTGCGCGCGCGCACACACACTGCATGCGCACACACACACACTGTGCGCGCACACACTTTTTTTGCACGCACACACTTTTTTTGCACACACACTACACACTGCACACGCACGCACCCACACTACGCACACACACACTGCACGCGTGCACACATTGCGCGCGCACATACACACACTTTTTTTGCACACACACTGCGCGCGCACACACTTTTTTTTGCACACACACACTTTTTTTGCACACACACTACACACTGCGTGCGCACGCGCACACACACACTGCACGCGTGCACACACTGCGCGCGCACATACACACTGCACGTGCGCACACACACTTTTTTTTACACACACACTGCGTGTGCACACACAGCGCGCACGCACTCACACTGCGCGCACGCACACACACTGTGCGTGCACACACTGCGCGCACGCACACACACTGTGCGTGCACACACTTTTTTTGCACACACCACACACTGCGCGTGCACGCATACACTGCGCACACACACACACACTGCGCACACACACACTGTGTGTGCACACATACAAACTGCGCGTGCGCGCACACACACACTGCACGCGCACACACACACACTGCACGCGCGCACACACACTGCGCGCGCACGTGCACACACTGCGTCTGCACGCGTGCACATTGCGTGCGCACACACGCACACACACTGCGCATGCGCGCGCACAAACTGCACACGCACGCACCGCACACTGCGCGCGCACCGCACACTGCACACACCGCACAATGTACACACACTACTCACTGCACACACTCACTGCTCACACACTACACACCACACTCACGGCCCCTTCACCCCCCTATTTCAGCCCCCTACCTCCGTGTCAGATGCTGGGGCTGCCTGCCGGGATCGGTGCAGGGGCTGGGGACATATCTGTGCCGGTCTGGGGGCGGATCGCTGGGGGCGTGGGCGGATCGGCGCAGGAGTGGGCGGAAGGGAGGGGGGCCCCATCAGTGCGGCTGCTGGGAGAAGTGTTCGGGGGATGTGCTGCCGGCGCCTCACCCTCCCTCCTCCCTCCACGCGATCCGACATTCGACCGCATGTGGAAAATAAATAGTAGTGTCAGATATAGTCCGACATTTGACCGGAAAGGGTTAAGGGCAGGACCGTCCTAAAGTAAGTTATTGTTCCTTCCCTCTGAGGGGAAGGCAGGTCACACAACTGGGAGCCTGAGATTAGGGGCCTTCCCATGTGCTCTTCCCTTCGGGGGGAGAGTGAGTGTGGACCATACTTCTGCCTCCGCTAGGGAGGGTGGGAAGAGCTAGGACGGCTGCAGGTGCCCTTGGGCCTGTAGTGACAGTCCAGGGACAATCTTCAGTGATAGCTGACCTGACAGACTGTATCTGGCAGAAGACTGCTGAGTAAATGTTACTGCAGAGTGTAGAAATAAACCCGTTCCTATTTGCAATATACCTCCTGCCTGGTGCGTGACCTTACTAGGGGGAGAGGTAATAAGTTCTACCGTGGGAGATATGTGGGGTATGAACCCCAGAAGCCTGGTCCTGTGTCCCCACTACCATCGGTGGATGACTCAGCCCTGCTGTTACCAGCATGTAGATGCACAATACACCCTGTAATGGCTCCTATCTGCGATTGAGTGGGGGGGAGGGGGGGACGGGACACAGTTACACATGGAACAGCCTGCTACCTGAAATGAACAGGAAATGCAGTGAAAGACGCACATGGGGTGTCCAAAAAAAGAATAGAGGCAAGGAAATGAATGCTAGAGATGAAGTAATTAAAGAGGTAATCCAATCAATACTTTATGTTGTTAATCTGTTAACATTCAAGGGAAAGGGATGTCCTGATTCCTGAACATAATCCATGGTTATAAAAGCACAATATTTTAAAGAGGCAGTCCAAGCGGCACTTTCAATCAATCCTTCAGTCAGTGTAACTCAGCAGCTACAATGTTATTCTTATATTACTAAGGTAACATTATCTATTGTTACAGTGTGAAGCTCAAACTGCTGGGAATATTGGCAACAAATTAGCACAAACAGGAAAGTGTTAGAAATATATTGCACTGCTGGGGGAGGTGTGCTAAAGCTGCTACAGAAATGAAAAGTACAATATATTAAAACTCATTTTTTTTTAAATGACTTTAAGAGTTGAATAAAAAAAATGTAGTAAGTATTATCTGATACTATAGAACTGATTTATTTTAAAAAAACATGTAAGATATTGCTTCTTTAAAGCAAGTAGGTGAAATAGGCAGAATAGCTCATCTTTGCCTGATAAACTGTCAACTTTAAAACATTGCTCATGAATATTATCTCCTATAATAATCTCAGAGTTGACAATTGTTAACAAGTCTTCAAGAGTAGACATGTGACTTTAAAAAATCCTTGATCTCTTTCTAGATTTCTTCTGGACTTTGTACTGTAGCTTCCTAGAAGTGGAATCTATTCAGTAAAAAGGGCAACACCAGTTTCATGTTAATGCAAATCTATCGGGAAAATGTATAAATACAGTAAGCTACAGCTTCTTTTATTGAACAAAGCATCCACACACCAGGAAAGTTCACTGTATTTCAGAAACAGTAACTGTTACCGCACAAAAATATACTACTGCATACTCATTTAGTCAATACAGATATACATCAATAAATAATCAGACAAGTGATGCAGCAGATAAATAAAACAAAAGTGGGTAACACCCACAACATAGAATAATGCTTGTGATCAAGTGCCATCGTTCGGCATGAAACCCCTCAGGCTTGTTGGAGCAGTCACCTGGTTTCCGAGTTAATTACTGTTTGCCGGGTCAGGGCAATTCCTGGAAAATCCAACACTAGCCAACCATGGTCAGCCCAATAGAAGCAGCAACCGATGATGTGGCAGCTTCCTATTGGTCCGCGAGTCCTGCAAGGATTTGGAAGCCGCCCCAAGAAGCAAGCACCAGCACCAGCCAGTACGCCAGTGAATATGTTTGGGAACCGGAGGGGTCTCGGTAAAATAACACAGTTCAGCTCCAGGGAACGACCCTGGTCCTACTTATCGTAAAAAAAAAAAACAATGTTTTAAAACAGTGGAATCGCTGCTTTCACAAGTCCAGAAGTTTGTTTTTTAAATGTGGATTTCTTTACTGAAAAAAATATTACGTTATTATAATTTTATGCTAGCCAAGAAAAATCGTAAATAAAAACGATTAAGACACTAGAAGACAAGACACCGTTCTTGACTTGTGGCTTCTGCTTCACATGGAACAGCCCTTCATATGATCCTAACTGTTGCCCTGGTAAAATACGGTATGCTTAATGGGCAAAGATTGCAGCCACTGTGACTCGTGTGCAGTGTGTATTCAGCCTTCTTATAGATATACAGTATGAGCGACCACACTACTGGGATGCTGTATACATTCATTTCACCTCAGATCAGTTAAATGATTAAACATCATGAAATATATTGGTTGGGGCTGTATTGTACTAAAATTGCTGACACCCGTGTAGAGTAGACGTCTAATGAATTATATATACTGTACAATGCTTTTATACACAGAGAGTGCTGCATGTATTATACGGAATAGCGCCAAACATGTACGCCGCGCATTACAATAGGAGTTAAATACAATACAAACAATGGGAATAAGTCCAACAGGTCAATGACAGCATAAGGCTCAAGAAGACCCTACCCCCAAATCCGCAGCCCAAGTGTTATGTTTGGAGGCTTACCAAGAAATGAGGAGTAAAGAGTGCGTTATTAGAAGTGCAGACACGTGCATGTGGCGTTCGTGGCAGGGGTGTAGAATGTCCAACGAGATGCTTCTTTTAAGAAGTCGATTTTCAGCTGGGCTTAGAATGCGGAACGTGAAGGTGATTGACAAGTTGTGAGTGGAAGAGCGTCCAACAGGAAGGGAAGGTTTTAAGACGGGAGAGGGCTGTAGGAGGTACAGTAAAAGGTGCAAAGTTGAGGCAACCTTGG